>NW_020620936.1:1884014-2072399 GCF_003573695.1 Papaver somniferum | reverse complement strand
CACACTTCACAGTCAATTTTTATGTATAACACACATTCCACATGAACTGAAAATGTAACTGCTATATGAAATAAAATGAAAACTAAAACATTTGTTCACTGGCTAGCCCAGAGATGTCCAATTTTTCAACCCCTAACACCCTTTTATAGTTACAACATAAAAAATCCAAAATCCCCAAATCAGTAAAATTAGGGTTTACAAAAAAAATCTAAAATTGACCTTTACCTAATCTCTGAAATCAATCAATGGTCTCGACCCATTCTTCTATCGCTTCTCCTCTTCCGTAATTGGTGGTTTGATTTCACTAACTCTGTTTCTCTCAAACCTAGTTTCTAGGTTCACTGTTTTTGAAAAGAAAAAAGGGTTGAGAGAGAAGGAGCTAGAGAGTATCATGGTGGTGTCCTTTAGTGATGGAGGGGGAGGCTGATTGATGGGGTACAGTGATGGAGGTGGTTGAGCGGACATGGTGGTGGTGATGGTTGTTGTAGAGGACTGGAGAAGATGGAGTCGATGGGTTTGGGATGAAGGGCGTGTTTGTTTTGCGGGTATAGGTATTTGGTTGTTTGGGTGTTGAGCGGGCTCATCAAATCTCGATGTTTCGCGAAGCTGAGCCGTATGATGCGGAAATGATAGATCGATCTAATGGCGAGATGGAAGGGAGCGAGGAGCGACCGTTGGATGCAAAAATACAACGAAACTAACGGCTCAAGATGGAGTTAGGTGCTGTAGTGTTGGTAAGGTGCATCGAAATCTGATGCATGATGACGCAGCGACCGTTGGATGATGGAATGGATCCAATCTTACGGTTAAGAAGGAAAACGGGTTTGGGTATTGAATTTTGGGTTTAGGATATGGATTTGGGTTTAGGAATTGGATTTGGGCTTAGGAATTGGATTTGGGATTAGGTAATCTTGAGCCCACTTCTTCTTTAAGAACAATTTCTTCCTTTTTAAGCCCATTTTTATCCTTGAGTCTTCCATAACACATTCTTCACTTCTTTTCCGCTAGAGATTCCACCGGCTTTCTCCCGTGTCTTTGCTCTTTTGGCTCCACAACTCATCTAGTCTTTATTTGGTACCTAAAAATACAAAATTAAACAACATTAAGTAATTATCCTTGAGGAGAGTAAAATACAAAATTCATTACAAAAGGGGGAATTATGGTATGCAAAATGGGATAAGTGCCAATAAAACGATGATAAATAATGCAATATTTGGCGCCTATCAGGCAGGTACTAATATTGTGGATTGATGCATTTCAGTCAAAAGACCTGAAGTAGCAAATCCTTGGGTAAAAATAGTACTTGGTGCAGTTATTGCGCTTAAATCATTTTTATGATTCCATATTTTAGGAACCATATGAATAATGGAAAAGCCCCATGAAAGGAATATTAATGATTCATATAAATCACTTAAGGGGAAATGTTCCGAATAAATCCAACGAGTAACTAATAATCCTGTTATACAAAAAAAGGTAGCTATCTTGCCCTTTTCTGATGAATCATGTAGTTCTATGGTTTCGTGGACTAATAAGGTCATCAAATAAATCATAATTACAATTGAAACAATTGAAAAAAAAGATGTGAGTTAATATATGTTCTAAAGTCGAAAATATCATAAAAAATCCTAAAATAAAAATGGAGTCCTTTAACACTGGAATGTAATGCGTAATCCATTTCATTTTCATTATAGGATTTATTGTATCTATTTTAGAAGATGCCGCCACTCGGACTCGAACCGAGATGCTCTAGCAGTGCTTCCTAAGAGCAGCGTGTCTACCGATTTCACCATAGCGGCTTGCTCGAAAGCATAATAGCCCATCCGCACTCAAACGTCGAGATTGTAAGGAGTCAATTCAATGTAATATTTTTTAGGAAAAATGCAAATCAAATTAAAGGCCCCCTCTCATTTCTATTTGAACGTTCAATAATCTCTTATAGGATGATTTTCGTCTCAACGATTGACTTTTTGAGAGGTTTCCGTTCTTCCAAATGGATTAGTCGGAACTAGAGAGTTCTGCTCTCAATTCAGGTATAGAAAGAAATAAAAAAAAACCCTCTCTTTATTGATTCTTTTTTGATGATTTCATGGGTCCGAACAAAACGAAAAAATCTATTGTATCCATAGTCATTAAAAAAAAACCTCAAAAGAAAAGTGAAACTTTCTATCAATTACTATGTTTTTTCGTTTGACCAAGAAAACATAGTACCTTTTTATTTAGGAAATGAAAGGCTTCTTATCCTAAATACGACAATCGAAAGTGCCACCTCATCTTGATCAGTTAAAAATAGAATTTAATGGGAATCGTTCATCTTATCAATTTAATTAGCTAATTCATCGAGGCATATTGATTTAGATTATTCCAATACTTTTTTATTCGTTTGTTGCACAAAAAACTTTTTGACTTCCTGGTAGAAAGAGATTTTGCTAAGGAAAAACCTTTTAGCGCAGCCAAATATCCTTTTCTTTTCCAAATGTTTTTACAGATACGCTTTTTTGATATAGAAGTATGTTTCTTTGGAACGGCCATTTTAAAACAAAGAGGTTACTCATTGTTATATTTATATGTTGTGGATGGGGAAAACGAGTCGCTGTTTTTTTGGGAAAGTGAAGAGTCGAGCATGCTGTCGAGACTCCTCAGTCGGGCAGAAAGTTTATCCTCACACAGATGCACCGCTGCAAAGGGGGTGCTTAGATTCGGGAAATCAATCTGTATGACTCCGGCCTAAACCAAGACAATGGCCGTTCCAGAGTCAATTCGGTCGCAAAAAGGGAGATGAGTTGATCTGTAGGAGGGAAGCTGGGAGTTGTGTAGGATCAGTGATGATCAAGGATTGTGGGTGTGTTGAAGGTTTATGCAATATTTTTAAACTGCTGAAGTTTAGTTCTGTGAATAAGTTTATATCGAGTTGTTGACGGATAATGATGATAATCTATGATTCATGATATCCCATCTTTATGTTGTCCTCGATTTAGACTTATTTATATTGCAAGAATGATGCACCACTGATCCCTGTAAGTGTGACGGTTTCTTGAGTGAAATAGTGGGAAAGTGGGAGATCATGGTAAAGTCAGTTCCACGTAGTGTGGAGACTTGACTGATCGTGCACCCACTACTTTGCTAACTCCTTCAACCGTTTACACGACTTACGCACATTTCTCATTGTGAATGAATCCACGTGTCGTAGACCGCCAGACCAAAACCCTAAGTGATATCCCCCATTTTTGACGTGATTGATATTTCACGAATCGTGGAGTCTGCAAGGAAAACGTGTATTAGTTGGTCAGTTGTTGACTGATTTAGACTGTGAGTCTAGTTTTGTTGAATCGAGCATAAGTGGTGAATACTCAGCGATTCATGGATTGAACATGTAGTTCTCTGAGATGTCAATGAATTACTAACTAGAGCGACTGATCAAGTATTGCTCAACTCTACAAATTTCCGAATATTGAGAGTTTGTCGAGCAACTGAGCAAGTATTTCTCAATTCGACGAATTTCCAAATATCGAGAGTTTGTCGAGCAACTGAGCAAGTATTGCTCAATTCGACGAATTCGATAATTTTGGTGTGCAACTGAGCAAGTGTTGCTCAATTCAACAAAATACTGAATATTGGTAATTTGACGTGCAATTGAGAAAGTGTTGCTCAATTCGACAAACTACTGACGAATTACCGAATATTGATGGTTGGATCAATATTCGAGCAACTGAGCAAGTATTGCTAATTTCAAAGAATTATTTACTGGTGTCGTGACCCAATAAAATATTAATCAAAAATATTGGTGAATTACCGAATATTATTAATTTGGATGTTGATTGCTGAATCAACCTAATTTTGTATTTGAACTTGCTCAGAATGGTGATTCGTGGAGCGTTTGTTCGAAACCCTAATTTTTTATCAATCCTTTAACAATTGGTGAATTGCTGAAAATTGGTCATGAGTGAAGAGGGGCCGACCACATTGGATGATGAGAGTCCATGTGATGCCCAGTGCTCGACTGAGCACGCACCAGGGTTCTGAGTTTGAGAGTTGGTGAAAGAACGATGATTAAATGCAGGTTTCATCATTTATTGAAATATTGCTGGATTCAGCATTAGGTGAATAAACCTAGGTATGAGAGATGAGGACCGACCAAGAGAGCATGCGACCGGATCTTGGTGGTCACGGGACTAGTTGTTGGTCATTTGAAGGATTCTCCAGTTGGTTGGAGAGAGTTCGGGTCCAGTATGAGCAATTGAGCAAATTAGGTCAGAATTATGAAAACATGTGGGACCGGCTTTGTGTAAGCCCTGGGAATGACTCTGGTAGGTCACGGAGGCATGAACGTGTTGCCATGGTGTCCGTGTTTCCATACTGAGAGTTTCAGTATTTCTGATGCGCGTTCGAGCAACATAGTGAATTTTCAGAAGAGTTTCATCTTGACTGAGAATTCTCGATTTTTGTTGGAATGAGCATGTATTCGCAATTCATCAATATTTTGAAAATACTAAAATAAAAGTGGTTTAATATTTAAAATTGTCGTGAGAGGCTAGCCAGTCGTGCGACTACGTTGGCTTTTGGTTTTTTGTGATTTGAGCAATATTTGAGAAAATATGGAGAAATCATGGATTTTGCTCAAACCCAGGAGTTTCATGAATTGAGGAAAATAATAATTATGCAAGATTAGGGATTGCAAGGTGTGGGACTGACCATGGCTAGGGCATGATCGGCCGTCTATGTTTCCCGGTCCCGCATACCTTTCCCTATTTTTATTATTTTTCATGAATCCTTGAAATTATGGAGAATCCACAAGTTTTTGTTGAAACGGAGGAGTTTCGTGAGATTAAGGAATAATAATTATAAAAATCTAAGGATTATGAGGTGTGTGACCGTCCACGGCTTAGGCATGGCTGGCCGGTTAGGTTGCCTGGTCCCCTACACCTCTCCTTATTTTATAATATTATTTCGTGAATCCACCAAGTTATGGAGAATTCACGAGTTTTGCAAAAACAAGGAAAGTTGTTAAAACCAGAGAGTTTCCGTGAGTTCACGAAATAACAAAAAATAAGGAAAATAATGGGAGAGGCACGGACCGACCATGGCTAGGGCACGGCCGGCCGG
Organism: Papaver somniferum; assembly: GCF_003573695.1. Classification (NCBI taxonomy): domain Eukaryota; kingdom Viridiplantae; phylum Streptophyta; class Magnoliopsida; order Ranunculales; family Papaveraceae; genus Papaver; species Papaver somniferum. The sequence continues at coordinate 2,067,299 of NW_020620936.1, read as the reverse complement.
CCGGCTGGTGGGCCCGGCTTTGAGATCCTCTTATTATTTTAGTAATATTCATTGTTTTCTCCTGTTTTGCGAAGGATTCCTCATTATTTCATATTTTTGGACACTCGTTCGTGCATCCGGGTGCTCAGTCGTGCATCATTGTCGAGTACACTCGCACCATTTTTGTGGGGCTTACTCAATGATGGTCCAGATGCCCGATTGTTGGGTATTTATTACTGATTTATGAAATTCAGTGGAGAATAATTCATGAAACTGATTAATAAGATGAGTAGTTATTTATTATCAATCCATAAAATCAGCAGTAGATTGGACTATGGATTCAGAATAATAAAATGATAATTTCATCACCATCTCATGGAATCGCAGATTTGACCATAAAATCAGAGTAATGAAATGAGCGGTGATATTACCATTCCATGGGACCGTGGTCATTCGACCATGAAATCGGAGTAATATCTATTACCATTTCATGAGATCAGCCGTGGATTCGACCATGAAATCGGAGTAACATCTATTACAATTTCATGAGATCAGGCGTGGATTCGATCATGAAATCGGAGTAATACATTTATCTATTACCATTTCGATCATGAAATATGAGTAATGAGATAAGATAGATTATCTTCTAGGAATTCAGTGGTGAATATGACCTAGAATTTAATCTCTTGCGTATATTCAGTAAATCAGCGAGTATTGCTAATATCTCGAAGACATTTTGTCGTCTCAACATTTCATGTATGGAGGACCGCCTGAGTCTATACACGGGTCTCTCTACATAGTCAGGAACAGTGAATATCACCGTCCTGAAGACGTTATTGTTCTTAATATTATGGAGAACCGCCCAATTGTTCTTCTATGTAGAGGAGAATTCCTCTATTTAGTCAGGGAACAATGAGTGTCACCGGCATCCTGAAGGCGTTAAGTTCTCAATCTTACGGAGAACCGCCCAATTACGTTATTCTACATAGAGGCTATGATGAAATGCTTGGTGTCGAACGCTCCGGAGAGGCCTTTCGAGCGACATATGCATCATACTTCGTAAAACACGAATCGTCACATGGATCCCTGAAGCTGTGTCAGAAACATGCAGTATCATGATTTTATGGTTTTGACCTTTGTTGAAAATCCACCATCTACATTAATTCCCCTGTTTAGTGAGGAACAGTCATGTTCCGCAGTAAGCATTAAATGGTGATTTTCAGTCGACGAGATCAATGGTTGAACTCAGTGTACAAAGGTAGTTTCAGAATCCTTGATTTACCCCAATGATGTCATGTACGAGCAAATGCACAGATGAGAACCCTGATAGTAAGATAGAGTGTCATCCCGTGAGCGTGGAGAGATGAGTCCAGTTTTGGTCAGTTCAGCGTTTACGGGCTCGGCCCAAAGAAGGAAATCCTTTTTGACCTGAGTTTAATGACATAAAATTTTGTCTATGAGCTTTCATGAAAATCAAAATTTTATTTTTTAAATATGTGAAATTTCACAAAGTGTATAAACCCTCATTTCAAAGGTGGATGCTCGTACGAGAGAAAAGTTTTTTTTTTTTGAATAGACGTGCGTCTGTTAGTAATAAAATTTTGTCTATGATCTTTCTTGAAAAATTTTATTTTGAAAATATACTCTCGTTTCAAAGACGGATGCTCACGAGAGGGACCAAGAAAATACATATATTCAAAGTTACATGAGTTTCACGTTATATATTTTTGTAAAATCAATGTTTTGATTTTGAACAACTATTGAAAGTAGACAATTATTCACGGTGAAATAATATCTGTATGTGAGTTTTCACAATTGTAGAATGGACGTATGTCCAATTTTCGAAAAACCAGTGGATGTTTACTCAGTAAAAGTTTACGTGGGTTGTTCACGGTTTTATGAAAATCAATTTATGATGTTTGAGCAGTTGCTGAAAGAAAACAATTGTATACGTGATGACATAATGTATGTATGAGTTTGGGGATTTTATACTATATGCACACATGTAGAAAATCAGCGAACGTTCACATGAAAGGTTATGTGAACTATTCATGGTTATGTGAAAAGTCAGTGTTGACTCTAGAATGATAAGTTTTGCTCGTCTTCGCAAGTTTGAAGGAGTGAGCAAGTTTTCGAAGTTTCGTATCATCACTAAAGTCTAGTGAAATCGTAAAATAGGTAAGAGTTGGGGATTACCATTTTCGTTGTTGAAACTGATATGATTAGGTCGTTTGTAATTCTGTGCTTCTGATTTAATTCCAGACAATGATGGTTTCCACCACCAGCAGCAGAGAATACTCCTCCAGCTCTTCTGATGAGGATTCCAAGTCTTATGCAGCCAAATCGCGAGCTAAAACGAATTATGTTGAGGGATCTAAAGCTAGCATACCCCTTAATGACCGAAGGATCTCTTATGAAGATATCATGAAGAGAAAGTCCCAGGATGATGAGATAGAGGATCGTCGACGTAGAAAGGATCGAATCCGGCGCAGGATACAGGCGGCTGAAGAGAGGCGTCGATTTGTTGATGGTGTAACCTCCGACTCTGACGCTAATGCTTCTGAAAAGGAAACCGTGTGGGTGGTACGGAATTACGAGATTAAGCCAGACCGGCGTACCAGAGGACTTCAAAATATTGCGAAGCAGGTTGAAGCTGAACTCGAAGCTGAGTACGACGCAGAGGATGACTCGGACTCATACGATCCTAATATCCACCCAGACTTCATCAATGGCCGTGATAGTGATTCTGATGAAGAACTCGAAGAGGATTCTGCAAAGGACGATGATGATGAATCTGATAATTCTGACAAGTCTGATGACTCTGACGAATCTGACAATTAATTTGGCTCATAAACCTCTCTGAGATTATTTATTTTCTGTTGAAGTAGATGTTCTCTGGTTTAATCAGATTGGATGTAGAGATGTTTCTTTAGAGATTATTATTTTTTGAACCGTAATTCCTTGTAGTATCTCCTTTCTGAATTTTCCTCACATATCCAGTAGATGGACCAATGTCCACATAGACAATAATTACCCACAGAATGCAATCACATGAGCTGTCTAGAAAACACGTGGCCTACCAGATAATCAATCCGTAGTTGTAATGTTGATTACGTCCAAACCGTCAGTCCCCAACATTGTTACTCTTCTCCCATCTGTCACGCATCTGATTCGAGATTTAGGGTTTCAGTAGAAACCGCAACAGACTTGTTTATCCGTTAGGGGATAAGCATCCACATTGGACTTAGGTTTTATTTAAACAGTCGACCATCTGCTGCCTTTGTGTATCATCAAAAGAAATTTTGAGCACAATCCTACCTCTCTTCACCATGTCCAGAAGCAGTGTTTCTTCTAGAAGTGAATCTCATGCCGAACATGTTGTGGCAGTATCCGTCTCAGTGAGTTACATTTCTTCTCTTGTCTTTTGCTCGATCAGGATGATTGATCAAAAGAAAAGAATTTATTGCAGGATAATGAAAAGAATCAGCATTCCTCTCGTAGCTTGAGACCTAAACAGACGGTTAAATATCCTGCCCAGTATAGGTCGGCTCCTGTTGATGCTGGAACGTCTGTAAGTAATTTCATAACTTCTCGACTGAGATTTTTACCATGCTCATTGGTCATACCATTAAATACTCTATCGTTTCATTGCAGGTTGATTTTCATGTCGTCGTCGATGCTGGAAAAAAAAAGAACGGGAAATCCGTGGTTGTGATTGATGATAGCAACAACCGTGTCGACGAGAACTCCACTGATTCTGAAGAGACTGAGGTTAGATCTCGTGCTCCTGAGTATCCAACAGCTGGACTCCCGTTTGAGGCTCCCATGATCAATAATTGCCCGACTAATGAAGTGGTTGGGGGATTCGTCATTCCCAAGTGTCACGCGCCCCTGTACACCAAAATTTGGAGAAGGTACGGGCATATTGCTACGACCGAAGTATGGAAAGGCTTTCTACCAACCCTCCTAACTACAGTTGCAGGGTTGTTAGCGATCATTGAAGAGATGAACCGGACGCATCTGTGAGATGTTAAGAATCATGAACTGCACAAATGGGATGAGTTGATTTCAAACTGTGAAACCCTGCAGTTTAACATAGGTTGGCTTCGTCATCGAATCGAGATGATCAAAATTCACAAGGCGGCGGCTGCTGCTGATGCAATTTCCGCGTCTACTGCCATATTGGAGGAGGAAAAGACACTCGCCTTGGAGTCAGCACGAGTTGAGAAGGCAGTTCAGGACTTGAAGGTGAAAACCAAAAATTTCCAGAAGAATCTTGACAGGGTTTTCTATAGAGATTATCCTCTGTTGGATGGTTTGTTCTGAGTGAGAGGATGATTTTATGTAGGGTTGAGATTTTGGTTTGAATAAATTAGGTGATTGAAAGATTTTTGTGAGATTCATAGGATATTTTGAATTTTGAGTGAATGAGCATATTTCTCTTTTGGAGAAAACAGAAATTACATTTAGAAATTTAATGTTTCCAATGATTGTTCAAGCATAATACGCCTTGATCCACTTGCTGTTGATGATGTTTCCTTCAACTCCTCCATTAACAGCTAAGATTTTCTAATATCCGCTGGATACTGCCTTGATGATCACATAAGGTCCTTCCCATTTCGAAGAGAGTTTGGGAGCGGACATATCTTGTTGGATATGATTTGTTGTTTTCAAAACCAAATCTCATACTTGAAATGTTCGAGGTCTTACCAGTTTGTTGTAGGCCTTGGAAACCCTTTGTTTGTAGGTTTCTACATATTTTTCCACCTTGGCTCTTCTTGAATCGAGCATGTCCAATTCAGAAATTCTTGAATCTGAGACTTCTGCTTCATCCCATTGTACTACACTAGTTGTTGCGATTCTTGCAGAGGGAACCTTGATTTCGGCTGGGAGAATGACATCGGTGCCATAAACGAGAGAGTATGGTGAAGTCCCAATTGAGCTTCTTGGTGCAGTTCGGTAGGCCCATAAAGCCATGGACAATTCCTCGTGCCACGTCCGTGGATTATCATGAACTGTTCGACTGAGAATATGGATCAAGGTTTTGTTGGTACTCTCTGCCTGTCAATTTCCTTGGGGATAGTATGGTGTGGAGAAAATCTGTTTGATTCCGCATTCTTCGAGCAATTCTGCAACATGTTTGTTGGCGAAAGGAGTTCCATTATCCGTGATGATATGTTTAGGAACGCCGAATCTGCATATGATGAACTCTTTGATGAAAGATGTAATTGTGACTCCAGTGGTGCTTCGAAGAGGAATAGCCTCGACCCATTTGGTGAAATACTTTGTTACTGTGATGATGTATTCATGCTGCTTTGAAGATGCCGGATTGATCTTTCCTATGATATCCAGTCCCCAGCTATAGAAGGGCCACGGACTGCTCACATAATGTAATAGAAGACAAGGATTGTGGATGAGGTTACCATGAACTTGGCATTGATGACATCTTCGAACATAGGCAGCTGCGTCATCTTCCATGGTTGGCCAGTAATATTTCTCATGGATTTGGAGAAACAATTTCTTCTTCCCTTGGTGTTCACCTTCATGCATTTCTTTCAAAATTATGGAAATTTCATGCTCGGCCAAGCATCTCAGGAGATTCCCACCGAAGATTTTGCGATAAAAAATCCCTTCCAAGTAGACAGAACGTTTGGCTCTCTGAATGAGTTTGATTGCACCTCTCTTCTCTGACGGAAGATCGTTGTCACGAAGATATTTTATGTAAGGTTATCTCCAGTCCCCAGTGTGATGAAGTGTTAGAACCTCCAAATGATGAGGTGGTGTCTGACAATTGGGACATGATCCTTGCAGCATCCTCGACTGAGCTTCCATGGAAGGCCAATAGTATCCGATCCTTTGAAGCCTTTTGTAAAGTGTGACTACTAGAGTTTTCCCACATACTTCTTCATGTATACATTTGAGTTTTTCACCGGCTTCTTCATCTCTGAGGCATCGAGATAGGGATCCATCAGGATTGCGATAATATAACGCTCCGTGCAGCAGGAAAAAGTTTTTCAACTCCTTGAGGTTAATTTTCCTCTCCGTAATAGAATTGCTCAATTCATGAATAATGGGCGCTCTCCAGTCGCTTGACTGAGCATCTTCGACTTGAGTAAGCCAGGTGGATGATACATCACGTCTTTGCACAGTGATGGATTTCTCATACCCCTCAAATTGCAGTTTGGATGCAAGGGTCGCTAGACAATCATCATGTCTATTGTTGGTGCGTCCGGTATGGACAATTATTGCATAGGAAAAATGAGCTAATAGTCGTTGTGCCTCAGTCCTGAATGGAGCAAGTGTTATTTCTTTGAGAGAGTATACGCCATTCATTTGATTGACCAGCAACTTTGAGTCTCCCCTGATCTCTAGATGTTTCGCTCTTGCTTTCTTGGCCAAAGATAGCCCTATGAGAAAAGCTTCATATTCTGCTGAATTGTTGGTGCAATGGAAATCCAGCTTGAATGAATGTGAGAAGACTTCACCCGATTGAGATGCCAGCACAATACCCGCCCCACCGGTATCATTTCTCGGAGTGGCGGACCCATCAAAATATAATAGCCACGTTTCTTCCTGAACGATTGAAATTTCTGGAAACTCACCGGGCACTTCTTCATGCAACATCGTGATGTCTTCTCTAGGGAAAATAGCAAGTAAGTATGAAACTTCTTGTCCTTTGATTGCTTTTGGAGGGACACACGCTATGTCAAATTCTGACATTTGAAGTAGCCATTTCGCTGGTCTTCCGATCAGAGCAGGTTTCGACAGCAAGAACTTTATAGGATCAGCTTTGGCCATCAGCACGACCTTATTTGATAGTAGATAATGTCTGAACCTCTGAATTGCGTGAACCAACGCCAGACACTCCCTTTCATCCTTTATCTACCGCAGTTGAGCATCCCTCATTGTGCGACTGAAGTAATAGATTGGGTGTTCGATACCTTCTTCATCCTCTTGAGCGAGGAGTGCTCCAATAGCTACGTCACTGAAAGCTGTGTAAAGTATCAGAGGCCGTCCTTGCACTGGATATTTCATGATAGCAGGTGATAACAATATCTGCTGTATTTTATGAAATGCTTCTTGTTGAACGGTTGTCCATGCAAAATTTTCTCCTTTCTTCAACAGAGGAGTGAATGAAGCAATGAGTTGAGCGAGTCCAGGAATGAAACGCCGGATGTAATTGACTTTGACCATGAAACTCTGGAGCTCTTTCACAGTTCGTGGAGGCAGCATGGTAGTAATGGCTTTTGTTTTGTCTGGGTCGACCTTGATTCCTTCTGCAGTGACCAAGAATCCAAGAAACTTTCCGGAAGAAACACCAAAAGCACATTTCAGGGGATTCATCTTCAGTTTGTATTCTCTGCATCTTTCGAAGACTTGTCTCAGAATGTCTAGGTGGGACGCCCGGGTCTTTGATTTCACGACCACATCGTCGACATAGTCTTCTACTTGCTTGTGCATCATGTCATGAAATATTGCAGTCATGTCCCGCTGATAAGTGGCTTCTGCATTCTTCAAGCCGAAAGGCATCACTGTATAGTGGAAGTTTCCAATGGGGGTTCTGAATGCAGTCTTGTTAGCATCATGTTCGTACATATTGATTTGGTTATATCCACTGAAACCATCTATGAATGAGAACATGTCATGGCCACTAGTTCCACCGACGAGTATATCAATGTTTGGCAATGAAAAGTCATCCTTTGGGCACAGCACCGGATCTGTCCATTTTTCTTCCTGACTGGGACAATGTTCCCCAGCCATGTTGGATGTTGAATGGGTTTGATGAACCCTGCTGTTAGTAGTTTCTGGATCTCCACCATGATTTGTTCCTCAACTTCGTGTCTGAATTGCCGGCGTCTGTTTGACGGGTTTGGAACCGGGAGTGATGTGCAGATGATGATTAACCAATTTGTTGTCTAGGCCAGACATCTCTTTGTACGTCCAGGCGAAGATATCTTGATACTCTTTCAACAGGCGTATCAATCCTTCTCGTTCCTCAGCTAAGAGAGCAGAACTGATTAGAATTGGCCTTGGGTTTTCATCCGTTCCAATGTTGATAGTCTCGAGGTCGTCGATTGTGGAATCTGTGCCATCTTGCAGCTGTCGAGGTGCATCTTGAATTTCTTCATCGGGCGATTGCTCACTTTGGCATGATTCTTCAGGTCGGGGAGACTTTTCATCGACCTCCCCTGTTAATTGCTAATCCTTACGACGGAGATAAATGACTCTCCCCTCTGCATCATAATCAGTAATAAAGTTGGACTTTTTCTGAGTCGTACCTTGACCTTGACGACACTTGAGTGGTGTGGTGGACAACTTGACAGATTTAGCATCTGTTGATGATGGTTTGTCGACTTTCTCAATAGATTTCCAACTTGGGAGTGTAATACTGCAGATCTTGCTTGGAGGTTCGGGGATGCTCTCTGGATGTTCCAGGAACTCAGCATCGTAAACCGGAGCATAAGGAGACACTGAGGCTGAGATACAGACAACTTTTTTGTTGAACAAAGCTTTCATACATTGATGGTACGTCGAAGGAACAACTTTATTGTCGTGAAGTCATGGCCTCCCGAGTATCATGTGATAGTCAGGGTCTTTCTCGATCACGTGAAATTTGACAGTGGATTGAATCGGCTCTACTTTAAGATCCACATAGACATACCCGTATGTGTGACTCTGGAATCCTTCAAAACCCGTCATCAATATGGGATGATGAACGATCTTGCTTTCTGGAACTTTGGCCTCCTTGAGAGTCTTCATAGTGATAAGATTCGTGGAAGCACATGTATCGATGAGAACTCTCCTGAATTCAGAGTCCTTAATGGAAGCAGTAACGAACAAGGATCGGTTATGCCCTTCCTCCGCCATTCGGTCTTCCTTAGTGAAGTTGATGTTGTTGATTGAGAGTTCAGATACCATGGACACTTGTTCAACCACTGGAGATGATGAAACTATTCGCACATCAGATGATATTTTGTTGAGAGCGACAAACGTGTCTGTGCGCTGATCTCTGGAGAAATGCAGAAGTTCAAATATATTCTCGATTAGATGTGTGACTTCTTGTTCCACCGGATTTTCATAAGTGGTGAAGCTGTTGGCTTGAGGGTTAGCGTTAGTGGTGTCAAGAGATGAGCGTTCCACAACTTGAGCCCCTAAGATTCTTGTCAGGTCCACCATGCATTTGAACAAATTATCAATTACTCTTTTCAATCAATTTATGTTCCTTTCCAAAATATCTTGCCTTCGTGCCAGTTCAGCTAGTGACGGAATTTCTCCATCAAATGCACAAATAGATGAAAAGGGAGAAGTAAAGTACGGATGATGAATGTTACCAGAATCATTCGGGTGAGTTAGAGAAGCGTCACCATTTGAAAGACTCTGACTGGAGTTTTGAGAAACTGAATTAGATCTAAGACCAACCATCTTGCGAAAATGAAAGATTGCAACCGAGAGATTAATATCCCATTGTGGTCGCCAATATGTGGATGGGGAAAAATGAGCCGTCGGTTTATTGGGAAAGTGAAGAGTCGAGCGCGCTGTCGAGACTCCTCAGCCGGGCAAAATGTTAATCCTCACACAGATGTACCGCTGCAAAGGGGGTGCTTAGATTCTGGAAATCAATTTGTATGACTCCAGCCTAAAACAAGACAATGGTCGTTCCAGAGTCAATTCGGTCGCAAAGAGGGAGATGAGTTGATCTGTAAGAGGGAAGATGAGAGTTGTGAGGGATCACTGATGATCAAGGATTGTGGGTGTGTTGAAGGTTTCTGCAATATTGTTGAACTGCTGAAGTTGAGTTATGTGAATAAGTTTATATCGAGTTGTTGACGGATAATGATGATAATCGATGATTGATAATATCCCATCTTTATGTTGTCCTCGATTTAGACTTATTTATATTGCAAGAATGATGCACCACTGATCCCTGTAAGTGTGACGGTTTCTTGAGTGAAAGAGTAGGAAAGTGGGAGATTGTGGTAAAGTCAGTTCCACGTCGTGTGGAGAATTGAATGATCGTTCACTCACTACTTTGTTAACTCCTTCAACCGTTTACACGACTTACGCACATTTCTCATTGTGAATGAATCCACGTGTCGTAGACCGCCAGACCAAAACCCTAATTGATATCCCCCATTTTTGACGTGATTGATATTTCACGAATCGTGGAGTCTGCAAGGCAGACGTGTATTAGTTGGTCAGTTGTTGACTGATTTAGACTGTGAGTTTAGTTTTGTTGAATCGAGCATAAGTGGTGAATGCTCACCGATTCATGGATTGAACATGTAGTTATCTGAGATGTCAATGAATTACTGACTAGAGTGACTGAGAAAGTATTTCTCAACTCAACGAATTTCCGAATATTGAGAGTTTGTCGAGCAACTGAGCAAGTATTGCTCAATTCGACGAATTGCCGAATATCGAGAGTTTGTCGAGCAACTGAGCAAGTATTGCTCAATTCGACGAATTCGATAATTTTGGTGTGCAACTGAGCAAGTGTTGCTCAATTCAACAAAATACTGAATATTGGTAATTTGACGTGCAATTGAGAAAGTGTTGCTCAATTCGACAAACTACTGACGAATTACCGAATATTGATGGTTGGATCAATATTCGAGCAACTGAGCAAGTATTGCTAATTTCAAAGAATTATTTACTGGTGTCGTGACCCAATAAAATATTAATCAAAAATATTGGTGAATTACCGAATATTATTAATTTGGATGTTGATTGCTGAATCAACATAATTTTGTATTTGAACTTGCTCAGAATGGTGATTCGTGGAGCGTTTGTTCGAAACCCTAGTTTTTTATCAATCCTTTAACAATTGGTGAATTGCTGAAAATTGGTCATGAGTGAAGAGGGGCCGACCACATTGGATGATGAGCGTCCATGTGATGCCCAGTGCTCGAATGAGCACGCACCAGGGTTCTGAGTTTGAGAGTTGGTGAAAGAACGATGATTAAATGCAGGTTTCATCATTTATTGAAATATTGCTGGATTCAGCATTAGGTGAATAAACCTAGGTATGAGAGATGAGTACCGACCAAGAGAGCATGAGACCGGCTCTTGGTGGTCACGGGACTAGTTGTTGGTCATTTGAAGGATTCTCCAGTTGGTTGGAGAGAGTTCGGGCCCAGTATGAGCAATTGAGCAAATTAGGTCAGAATTATGAAAACATGTGGGACCGGCTTTGTGCAAGCCCTAGGAATGACTCTGGTCGGTCATGGAGGCATGCGCGTGTTGCCGTGGTGTCCGTGTTTCCATGCTGAGAGTTTCAGTATTTTTTGATCCGCATTCGAGCAACATAGTGAATTTTCAGAAGAGTTTCATCTTGACTGAGAATTCTCGATTTTTGTTGGAATGAGCATGTATGCTCAATTCATCAATATTTTGAAAATATTAAAATAAAATTTTTTCAATATTTAAAATTCCCGTGAGAGGCTAGCCAGTCGTGCGACTATGTTGGCTTTTGGTTTTTCGTGATTTGAGCAATATTTGAGAAAATATGGAGAAATCATGAATTTGCTCAAACCCAGGAGTTTCATGAATTGAGAAAAATAATAATTATGCAAGATTAGGGATTGCAAGGTGTGGGACCGACCATGGCTAGGGCATGGCCGGCCGGCTAGGTTGCCCGGTCTCGCACATCTTTCCCTATTTTATTATTTTTCATTAATCCTTGAAGTTATGGAGAATCCACGAGTTTTTGTTGAAAGAAGTTACGTGAGATTAGGGAATAATAATTATAAAAATCTAAGGATTGTGAGGTGTGGGACCGGCCATGGCTTAGGCACGGCCGTTCGGTTAGGTTGCTCAGTTCCGCACACCTCTCCTTATTTTATAATATTATTTCGTGAATCCACCAAGTTATGGAGAATTCACGAGTTTTGCAAAGACAGGGAAATTTGCTAAAACCAAGGAGTTTTCATGAGTTCACGAAATAACAAAAAATAAGGAAAATAATGGGAGAGGTGCGGACCGACCATGGCTAGGGCACGGCCGGTCGGCCGGTTGGTGGGCCCGGCCTTGAGCGCTTCTTATTATTTTATTAATATTCATTCTTTTCTCCTGTTTTGCGAAGGATTACTCATTAATTCATATTTTTGGACACTCGTTCGTGCATCCGGGTGCTCAGTCGTGCATCATTGTTGAGTACACTCGCACCATTTTTGTGGGGCTTACTCAGTGATGGTCCAGATGCCCGGTTGTTGGGCATTTATTACTGATTTATGAAATTCAGTGGAGAATAATTCATGAAACTGAGTAATAAGATGAGTAGTTATTTATTATCAATCCATAAAATCAACAGCGGATTGGCCTATGGATTCAAAATAATAAAATGATAATTTCATCACCATCTCATGGAATCGCAGATTTGACCATAAAATCGGAGTACTGAAATGAGCGGTGATATTACCATTCCATGGGACCGTGGTGATTCGACCATGAAATCGGAGTAATATCTATTACCATTTCATGAGATCAGTCGTGGATTCGATCATGAAATCGGAGTAATAAAATAAGTGGTGATATTACCATTTCATGAGATTAGTCGTGGATTCGACCATGAAATCGGAGTAACATCTATTACCATTTCATGAGATCAGGCGTGGATTCGATCATGAAATCGGAGTAATACATTTATCTATTACCATTTCGATCATGAAATAGGAGTAATGAGATAAGATATATTATCTTCTAGGAATTCAATGGTGAATATCCCTAGAATTTAATCTCTTGCGTATAGTCAGTAAATCAGCGAGTATTGATAATGTCCCGAAGACGTTTTTCCCTCTCAACATTTCATGTATGGAGGACCGCCTGAGTCTATACACGGGTCTCTCTACATAGTCAGGAACAGTGAATATCACCGTCCTGAAGACGTTATTGCTCTTAATATTACGGAGAACCGCCCAATTGTTCTTCTATGTAGAGGCGAATTCCTCTATTTAGTCAGGGAACAGTGAGTGTCACCGGCATCCTGAAGGTATTAAGCTCTCAATCTTACGGAGAACTGCCCAATTACGTTTTTCTACATAGAGGCTATGATTAAATGCCCGGTGTCGAACGCTCCGGAGAGGCCTTTCGAGCGACATATGCATCATACTTCGTAAAACACGAATCGTCACATGGACCCCTGAAGCCGTGTCAGAAGCATGCAGTATCATGATTTTAAGGTTTTTACCTTTGTTGAAAATCCACCATCTACAGATGTGAAAGACATGTATTATTCAAAATGGGTCATTTTTTTCTTTATCTATGTATTTATCCCTAGATCATACTTTCTTGATAATATACAATATGGATGTGTGAGTCCCATATAGGATTTCCAGAGAAAAGTTGGATATCTTAATTTCTTTTTTATTTTCGGAATACTTTAATTCACATTTTTATTACATACAATATCCAAATAAAGAAGAATTTTTATATACTAATCTTCGTTCGAATCTATATCTATGTCACCGTCATAAAAAGGGGATACGGCTCATCGTATTCTATTTTATTTAAGAAAATAAAGAGAAAATTGGAAAACGCTTACCTTAATTTAAAAGAATAATACTGTAATTGTAACCTTTTTTCTATAAATTCATCAATTCAATAGAGTACAATACCCTTAATTAAATGAAAATTTCAAAATAGGAAAAAAGGAATGAGACATGTATGAAATCTGTTAATATAATAAACACTTGAGAAAAAGCCATTTAGCTAAGTCCGTTTTTCAATTTTACACGAAGTCATGGGTATCAAAGTGCTGAATATCGTAGATATTTCTAAAAGTATCCGTTGTTTTGGGGAATAGAATCTAGAATCCGCCCGAGAAAAATTAGTAAAGTCTTACAAATATACTAACTCAAATCACAAGGTCTTTTTGGGGGGTCAAGTTTTTGATAGATCCTATGTTCAATAAAGTTATTGATGGATCTTACATACCAGAATAAAGTACTTTTTTACTATAATTAAATTACTTAATTGTTTTTCCTTGATCAATGAATATGGATTATAATAATAAATAAAGAAATTGAAATTGCATATTCTAATTCTGTATCTTCATAAATATCCTAGTTAATCACTAAGCGGTACCTTTTTTAAAAATGGTTTGATTTTTTGACCTATTGTAACTTCTGAGTTTTTCTTTTTTGGAGGGAAAGAATTAGAAAGGTTTAAGAATTCAAAATTCTATTTTAATTCTTTCTTTTCTTTATTTTATTGCTCCTTCCGAAAGATATAAGAGCTGGTGAATTTAAAAAAAAAAGTTTTGTTTTCTTATGGAACATACATATAATTATGCATGGATCATACCTTTCGTTCCACTTCCAGTTCCTATAGCAATAGGGGTGGGGCTTCTCCTTGTTCCAACGACAACAAAAAACCTCCCCCGTTTCTGGGCTTTTCTTAGTGTTTTATTACTAAGTATAGTTATGCTTTTTTCAATCGATCTGTCTATTCGACAAATGAATGGTAGTTCCATCTATCAATATTTATGGTCTTGGACTATAAATAATGATTTTTCTTTAGAGTTTGGCGACTTGATCAATCCACTTACTTCTATTATGTTAATATAAATCACTACTGTTGGAATTATGGTTCTTATTTATAGTGATAATTATATGTCTCGTGATGAAGGATATTTTAGAGTTTTTCCTTATATGAGTTTTTCCAATACTTCCATGTTAGGATTAGATACTAGTTTAAATTTAATACAAATCTATATTTTTTGGGAGTTAGTTGGAATGTGCTCGTATCTATTAATAGGTTTTTGGTTCACACGACCAATTGCAGTCAAAAAGCGTTTGTAACTAATCGTGTAGGGGATTTTGGTTAATTAATAGGAATCTTAGGTCTTTATTGGATAACGGATAGTTTCGAATTTCGAGATTTGTTTAAAATGGTCACTAACTTGATTGAAAATAATCGTTTAAATTCTTTATTTCTTACTTTGTGTGCGGCCCTATTATTCCTTGGTGCAACTGCGAAATCTGCACAATTCCCCCTTCATGTATGGTTACCTGATGCCATGGAGGGGCATACCCCTATTTCAGCTCTTATACACGTTCTACTATGGTAGCAACGAGAATTTTTCTTGTAGCTCGACTTTACCCTCTTTTCACAGTTATACCTTACATAATGAACCTTATTTCTTTGATAGGTATTATACCCGTACTTTTAGGAGCCACTTTGGCCCTTGCCCAAAGAGACATTAAGAGAAGTTTAGCTTATTCGACAATGTCGCAGTTGGGTTATATTATGTTAGCTTTAGGTATGAGATCATATCGAGCTGCTTTATTTCATTTGATCACCCGTGCCTATTCAAAAGCATTATTATTTTTAGGCTCCGGATCCATTATTCATTGTATGGAAAGTATTGTTGGATATTCTCCAAATCAAAGTCAAAATATGGCTCTTATGGGCGGGTTAACAAAATATATGTCGATTACGAAAACAGCTTTTGTGATAGGTACACTTTCTCTTTGTGGTATTCCACCTCTTGATTGATTTTGGTTAAAAGATGAAATTCTTAGTGATAGTTGGGTATATTCACTTATTTTCGCGATAATAACTTATTTCACAGCCGGAATAACAACATTTTTTATGTTTCAGATGTATTTACTTACTTTTGCGGGGCATTTAAACGTCTATTCTCAAAATTTCAGCTAAAAAAAACAGCTCGTTTTATTCAATATCCATCTGGGATAAAGAAAGACATAACGTAATCAACAAGAAGTTCTTTTTATCAACAGCGGGAAAAAACCAAAGAGTTACTTGTTTTTCGAAGAAAGCATATTCAATTGATAGGAATGTAAAAAAAGGAACGCAACTGCTTATTACATTTACTCATTTTAAAAATAAAGAAAATAATCCATATCCTTATGAATCGGAAAATACTATGCTTTTTCCCCTTCTTATATTAGGATTCATTACTTTGTGTGTTGGGTTTATCGGAATTCCTTTTGATTATAGAGGAATGGATTTGAATACATTATCAAATTTGTTAACTCTATATATAAACCTTTTACATTCAAATTCGAGCAATTCCGTTGATTGGTATGAATTTCTTACAAACGCAATTTTGTCAGTCAGTATAGCTTATTTATGAATATTTTTTGCGTTCTAAATATTCCTAAATAAGTAATCTTGTTATGTCATTTACTTTTATTTTTCGTAATTAGAATTGTTGTTATTATAATTTAAAGTAAATCACACAAACGTTAATTCCTATTTACATGATTGCAATCGTATTGTGTTTGGTTAAGTCTGAACCTATTATCAAGTAAACATACTTCGTTGTTGTATTATATCGATCTTGAATCCATAGTTAATCATACAAGTTATTTTATTGTCGTATTGTATCGATCTCGTATCCATAGACGATCACACGAAGTGTGAACCGATTAGTTGTGATGTCTCGACTCAGTCCATAGACAATCACTTTCGGAGAAAGGACTTATAGGTGGAAAAGTTTTAGATTGAGATATACTTGGGTACCGTCGTCTTTTTAATTGGTATCAGAGCAAGCAAACACGAAAAGATCTAACAATCTGTGTATAGTGCGATCCAACCTATAAGATATGAGTCAAAATAAGAAAACCAAAGCTAAACTTATGAAGAACTCAGTTAATGTATGTCAAGATAATGAGATTCATATCTCAGAGATGGTCAATGGAAATTGGTCTCGTAAGTATTTTTTAAAATCAAAGAAAAAGCTATGACTAATAACTTGATTGCGAATCAGGTTCCTGATCAGAAAAGAATGAATCTGAAACTCAAGAAACATGTTTTGGATCCGACTCCAATATCTAGTGAAAAATCGTATGTTTCCAATTTTGAAAACAGATTAGATTCACTAGTCTTCCCAAGTTCTAAATTTCGTAAAGTGTTGGAAAGATTTTTCAAACACGATAAAAACTATTCAGAAAAAAGAAAAACCATTGACAGTCTAGATGATGTCCTAGAACTTATTGTTCAATTGAATGTAAGAATTTGTGAAGGAAAGCGAGAAACACTCAGTCTTCAAAATAATCTGGTAGATTATATGGAACAAAAATTGGCTATGTGCAGTGAAGTTCATCAACAGACTACAGAGTGTGAAATCCTTACCCAATCGCTGGAACATTCACAAATAAGGAATAAGATACTTATTGAATATCTTCTTACAGAGACACTTCGAAAGGTATATCTAAAAAAGTATTTAGAAAAACATTTCCAATAAGTAATGGTTACCTTAAGAGGACATATAGAATGTATTGAAAAATAGACATATGCATTCTGTCGGATGGCAGATCTAGACCCCACGGGTTCAAGTTCAAGAAACATACCATCCTGGGCAGAAGATGTAATCAAGGATATAGCATCTCGAATATTCCTAATAAAGAGGATGTATTTAAAACCCACTCAAGGGAACATGATAATGTCCCTAAAAGAATGAAGGAAGAAATTCCTCAAAAGGTATTTGGTAAGGAAGATCCTCACCCAACGCTTAATCGCGTCGGAATGTGCATCCTTACAATGCCCAATCTTCTGATGTAAGGGAGCACATATATCTGGGCAATTTGTATCCTGTCAATAATCTCTTATTCAACATAAAGAGTTTACACAATCTACCTGAAGATGCATAATTTGTATCCGTGTGTAGAAAAGTTGTCTCGCAAACAACTTATGTAAACATGATAAGTTTCCTTTCTAAAAGTATCTCTTGATACTGATCTAGAAGATAATTTCTTTTCAAAGAAACTTATAATTCAGTCACACATAAGATGCGAAAATCCTTTCAAATCTTGTCGGAATTATTTATTTAAGGCTGGCATCCATGTTTAGTATGTGTTAAAGATATTTCAAGTATATGTACTCAACGCGTCATAGAACTAACGCTAAAAGGATGTATTCTCAAATCAGATCTCAAGCAAAACTTCTGAAAGCTTTGAGTGGAATGACTTCTAAGGAAATTGTTCATCTTGATGATACCTTCAAGAAATCTGGTTGTGATGATATAGAAAATTAAAAGGAAGATGTGACTCACCTCCTTGTCCAAAACAGTTTGGATGCTAAAATTGATATCATCAATCTACGACAAGTCATCCTCGGTACTATTGAAACTCATCATAGACATGCAGCATTACTAAGAACTGTTATCTGTAACCAATGGAAACTGATTAAGCTTGGAATAGGTAATAGGGAGTATGCTCGGAATATTAATCGAAAGGTTAATGCTTCAGCTTGTGAACATAACCAAGGTACTTTGTGCAGAATCCGAGATATCAGTCGAGATGATGTTGATGAAGATCCTGAAAAATTCCAGGACATTGAAGATTGGTATCAGAGCGGGATAAAAATATCAGGAAAATAGTTTTTGAATTCTAAGAATCTGTTTAAAGATCTGTCAGGAAAATAGACATTATTTTTTTATTTCTTTTAATAAAGTCTATTTTGAATAAAACTATCTCTTATTTATGAATAAAATTATTAGTTTATAATTTTTCTTGTAATAGTTTTCGTTTACCTAGCATGTGCATGAATGCTATCTTATTGCTATGTATGTTTGGTTTCGGTTTTCTAACCTTAATAATATTCAATCTCATATGTTGTGAACCCTTATGGTTTGGGTGACTTTTTGGTTTAGCGGGATTAAGTTCTAGCTACATGTTAGTAGGCTTTATCAAAGGATCATATGGGGTTCCGATTGAAACTCATGTGTGAAAAAGTCACAATATGTTGAATCATCTTGGTTTAGCATAAAAGCATATATGTTTCGGGGTTTTCAACTTTTGCTTTGCTTTAGTTAAAAACCGGTTTTCAATCTTTCTCTAGTAAAGGTTGGTTGTTGTTGTTCTTTTGTCATGCAAGAGGGTGACTACATGATGATATCCTTCCTGGAAAGATGCCAAGAATTGGAGAAGAGGATGCCGAACTTGAGGTAACGACTTTGTTAGTTAATCGTTTTCCTGGTTAAGAAAAACCTAATTTTATTGCATATATTTATTGTTTTTACTTAACAAAATTTCGGTATAATTGATGTTTATTCCATTATGTGTGTATGTGATTCAATTGTTTTCGGTTAAGAAAAACTATTGTTATTTTGCTTTATTGTTTGGTATCAATTGTTTGGGCTTAAGAAATTACGGTGCAATTGCGGTGCTTTAATGTCTATGATTGTTTCAATTGCTTCCAGTTGAGATAAATAATTATGCAAGTTGATTTATTTGGTTTCTATGAATTTTTTATGGCTTAACAAAAGGTTTTCGGGATGAATTATTTAGTCCAATTTGATTCCGGATAAGAGAAACTAAGTTAATTTTGAACTTAATTAGACTTATCAAAGTGGAGGTTTCGGTTATTCAAGTCTAATCTAATGCCTTAACAAGAAATGCTAGTTAACTAACCTAGTACTTGTCTTGTTTAAAAGTGAAACGTCTAAGTTATCATTTGAATAATTAGAACCTGATGAGAAAAATAGAGTTAATTCTGATATTTATTTTGGTCTTATCGAACAAGCGATTGTATTTGTGCAATCGGTTTAGCAAAGGAACTAAGATGCTTGGTCGATTTTTGATTTGCTAAACTATTAGGGAAAATTGCTTCGGGCAATTATTTCCTTGGTAACATATCAAAACAAAATTACTTTGTAGTTTCGGTTTTAACATTGGTTATCTAAAATGATGTGTGGAACCCTCGTGCTTAACTCTTATAGGTTTGCAAATCTTTTGAGATTTGTAAGATCCTTTCCGTTTGACCTTTATTTGCTCGTACCTTTGTCATTTTGTGACAAAAGGGGGAGAGATATATGGAGTAAACAAGTGATATTAGTATTGATTTGGTATCACTAAGGAAAGGACAATGGTGCTTTAACGTTTTATCTAACAAAAAGAGTAAAGCATAGACTAAGGGGGGGTAGTATATCATATTGATAAAGGAAATAACAAAGACATGTGTATTGAAAATCTACCTATCTTACCTTTAGGGGGAGTATTAGCTTTGTTATTATAATGTCAACATCGCCATTTATGGATTGAATGTAAACAGGTTATTGTGTTGTTGAATTTGGGAATCAAGCGTATGTATAATGAATTCTTGTAATTTGTTTATCCATATGATGTAAGAGTTTTATCACTAAATTGACAAATGGGGAGATTGTTAGAGCATAGATCGGTTGAACCCACCAAGCGTTGGTATGTCAAGCTTGGTTGTCATATTTTAGTGGACCAAAACTCATTTATGGAGTCGCTTGATTATATGCTAGAGTTAACTTCGTAAAGGTTAGCTTGAAAGTATTGGGATATGAGACATTACAAGTATTACGCGAAGACTTGAAGAATATGAAGAAGTAAGGAGCAACAACGACGTCATCATCCTTCCTCTTGAGGTTAGTAATATTTTATTTGAACTGTTTCATTCCCTAACGTATCTTTCAAGTCGTGCTTATAGAAAATATAACTGCGAAGCTGCGAATGATTATACTCTAGTTAGACGTAGTATTAAGGAATACAATATGAAGTATAACGCTTATCTTTCGAACTTCGTATATAAGACATCGACATAATCGTATGAATGCTATTGTGATTATATATGGGTATGGGTTTAGATTTTGTCCTAGGAAACAATGTTTTACATTCGTTTAAAGGAAGCAAATTCATAAACTTTTTTTTGTGAATCGAAAGGGAAATCGCTAGGCTTATTGGTATTTGTTATTCATTGCAAATATTTGAATTACCAATATGTGTAATTAGTATAACCGCTCATGACTTGTTTATGTTATTGGTAAAACTATTCACAATGCCTGACTTTTGTATTGGTATGACTTTTATTGATGAAACCGATCTTAAGTAATCACCTGAGATGGTATGATCGATTTGTTGTAATTGGTGTAGATGGGGAAAAACGATTTGCTAGTTTTTACGGAATTGAGGAGATGACCTTGCGTAGGGGACTCCTTGAACCGAGCAAATGCTCAACCTCACACAGATTCACTGCAAGAAGGGAGTGTTTTAAGTTCGAGATATCAATCTGTAGGTCTCCGGCCTAAACCAAGACAATGGTCGTTCCAGAGTCAATTCGGTCACAAGAGAGGATGGGTCGATCTGTAGGAGGGAATCTGAGAGATGTGTGAGATCAATGGTGATCAAAGATTGTAGGTGTGTTGTGTATTCTGCATGAAGAAAATAATATAAGTTCTGATTGATTGAACGCTGAGTTCTTAATCTCTTGTTTGTTTGCTTGACGAGAGATTCTCTCGTCCTTTCAATCCTGATTCAGAGACTTATTTATATTTCCAGATTGTAAACACCTTGATCCCATGAAGTGTGACAGTTGCTAGAGTCAAAGAGTTGGGAAGTGCGAAATCGTGTCAAAACAAGTTGCTCATCGTGCGGAGACTTGGTTAATTTGCCACCCACTACTTTGCTAACTCCTCCAACTGATTGCACGACTTGCTCACATTCTCGTCGTGTGTATGAACACACGTACCGTAGACCGCCAGACCAAAACCCTAGTTAATATCCCCCATGTGACACGATTGACATCTCGTGATTGTGGAGTCAGTTGCTGACTTTATGGGACGATGAGTCCTTGTATTGCTGAGTTGAACGTGATTTGCAAATGTTCTGAGACTCATGAATTGAACATGCCTGCTGAGACAAAAGTATATTGTCGAATAAATGTTGATAACTTAAGGTGAGCAAATGTTGCTGAATTGTAGAATATTGATAGTTGAACCAATATTCATTAGTCTGAGCAAATATTACTCGTATGAGCAAGTGTTGCTCGTCTGATGAATTGTTGGTGTCAGGACCGGATAAGATAAAATATTAATTTAAGACACTGGAAGCTAGGCCGAGCATAATAATAAAAGTGTCGATCATGGGATCATCATAAAATTATTAGTATTTGAATCTGCTCATAATTATGTTTTGCAGAGCTCTGGATTCGAAACCCTAATTTTTTATCAATCGATGATTTATTGAAAATCAACCACAGAGTGAAGGAGGAACCGACTACATGGGATGACGAGTCGACCATGTAACGCCCAGATGCTCAAATGAGCAAAATACCAAAGTCTTCTGAAGACCAATTGGTGAAAGGATGATTAAATGTTGGTTTAATCATTTATTGAAATAATGCTCGTGTGAGCGTCACGTAGTAAAATATGATTATGGAGAGATGAGGGACTGACCAAGGGGTCATGGGGCCGGCTCTTGGTGGTCATGGGACCAGCTGATGGTCATTTGAGCAAGTTCTAAGTTGTTTGAGAAGAGTTTGGACCCAATATGAGCAATTAAGCAAATTAGGTCAAAATAATTAAAACGTGCGGGACCGGTTATTTGCAAGCTTTAGGGCCGACCTTGGTCGGTCAAGGAGACATTCCCGCGTCACCATAATGTCCGTGTCTCAGTCCTGAGAGTCTCGATATTTTCTGATGCACGTTTGAGCAACATTTTGAGAAAATATGAAGGATTCAGGGTTTTGCTGAAACTGGGGAATCTTCATGAGATGATGAAAAATAATTAATAAAATAGGGAGTTGCAAGGTGTGGGACCGGCCATGGCTAGGGCATGGTCGGCCAGCTAGGAAGCTCGATCCCGCAACACCTTTCCCAATTTTATGTATTTTCCTTGATGTGAAGGAAATACCATGAAACTGAGGAATTTCATGAGGTTAGGGAATTTCCATGAGATTATGGAAATTATAATAATAAAATAGGGAGTCATGAAGTGTGGGACCGGCTATGGCCGTCCGGCCAAGGAGCCCGGTCCCAAGGCACTTTTCCTAATTTTATTATATTTTTCATGATTTTAGGGAAATATCATAAAACCAAGGAGTTTGTTGAAACCAAGGAATTTGTTGAAATCAAGGAGTTTCCATGAGATGAGGGAAACATAAAAAAAGGGTGTGTGGGACCGGCTAGGGCCCGGTCCCACGAGTTTCCCTAATTTTATATTATTTTTCATGACTTGAAGGAAATTTCATGAATTTAAGGAGTTTTCATGAAACGAAGGATATTTGCTCAAATGAAGAGATTTTCATGAGATCAAGGAAAATAATAAAAATATGATAAAATATAAAATTGGGCGTGGGACTGGCCACGGCACGACCGGCCGGTCGGTGGGCCTAGTCCCCTGGCGCCTCAATTAATATTTTATTATTTATTATTTTCTTCCTATTTTGCATAGGTTCATCGTTCCTTCGTGTTTTGGAATGCTCGTTCGTGCATTCAGGTGCTCGTTTGTGCATTATTGCTGAGTACACTTGCACTATTTTGGTCGGGGCTTACTCGATAGCGGATCAGATGCCCGTAAGTTGAACATTTTATCACTAACCCGTGGAATTCTGCTGGGAAGAACCACGAATTGAAGTGACGAAATATTACGAATAATCGTAGAATATTACTGAATATTCAGTTAACAATTATAGATAATTAATTGATGGATATATACTAGCAGGCATGTTGTCTAGGAGCATTAATTATCTGAGAGTTTAGTAACATGAGCTTATTGAAGCATCATATTTCCTTTATATAGTCAGGGAAAACCTTGTTGCATCCTGAAGACGTTATTGCTCAATACTAGCAGGCAAGCTGTCTAGGAGACGTCCAATCTTTCGATTTTGTATAGAAGTAATTACTGAAATTTCCCAGTATTCATGAGATGTGTCGTTTCCTCAGCTGAGAGACTACGCATCTACATATACTCTGAGAGACACTATTCTCAGTCAGAGATTTCATGGCATGAGCTTTAATGCTCCAATGAGAGACATGAGCCTCAATACTCATCTGATTGCTGGATCAGGAGCATGTATAATTATGGTTTTACAATTTTTACCCCTGTCGAAAATCCACCATATACAATTGGTATGACCAACTATAGACATTGGGGAACCGATCCTAGTAAGAGGAGCAACCGATCACAAAAGGGGAATCGATCCTTGTAAGAGGTGCAACAAGTTGTTAGTTATTGGGGAACTGATCCTATGAACATGTGCACCAAATACAAGTTAGATACCATATATATGTGGTAACAGATCCTAGTACCTAGTCAACCAAATTTTGGAAATCTAGTGAAACTTGGAGGTAGAACCGAAATTTGTTTTGGTAGAACCGTGAAACCCATGATTGGTGATTGAGTGTTCTTGATCAATCACATAGTTCTTGGAAGTCAGATGAACCAATTCTAAACTTGTTTGGAAGTGTGGCAAATCAGTTCAAAGATTGTAAATATGAAAAGGGGTTTGCAAATTAAAGATATCGACATACTTTGAACATGTGCGGTAACGCTTATCTTTTATTGTTCAAAGATATTCCTTAATAGCTAAAGGGGAATCCCGGATCGAAATAAATTGAGAATCTTTTAATTAAGGTTTTTAGTTTTAAATGCTTTTAATTTCCAGCAATTAAATGCATATCTTTTGAAATTTAAAATTGGCAATATGCATTTACTAATTGAAGATTTTCTACTGAGTCTTCGGTCAATATTTGGACAAAGCATTTCCAGGAATTATGAAAACCAAATTTGGAAATATTTTGAATATCTTGAGAATATTTTTAGTTTTGTAAATTCCTTGGTGTCCAAACTTCCTTGATCTATAAATATTGAAGTTTGCATTTCAAGCAAACTAATCCTCAGATCCAGCAAAACTACCTTGTTGTATTGTTACTGGTGTAGTCGTCTATTCGGAGAGGAAAGTAACCTAATTAGGTGAAATCTCTTACGACCGCTCATTTTAAAGACTTCTTTGGGATTGAGAAGCTCTACGAGTACCTTTTGTGGGAAACTAGATAATTGCAGTTTATTATTAGTTTTCGATTGATTTGATTGACTAACGGTTGTTGAACTTTGATTGCACCTAGTTTGTTTATGCTTGAGAATCTTCTCTTCTGATATAAGATTCACTCAAACTAGATCGAAGTTTCGACGGGGATCTTTAGACTGTTTGTAGTTCTAAAGACGTTTTGTGATAATCCAACGTTAACAGACTCCGTTATGTGTGTGATTGATCACAAGAAATTCAAGTTGATTGTGTGCAGGTGTTTATTGAAGATCTAAGAAGATTTGTAGACGAAGAAGATTTCTGATTTGGTTCATAATCTTTGGTGTGTAAAAAACTTGATCGGCTGGGGATCCAACTATAATCGGTTTATCTTTGTGATAGATTTGATTGATTAGTTGTGTAGATCGGCATCAATACGTTTCTTTATGATTTGAAATATTGATTGCATAGTCTTAACAATTACTTTGGTAGTTTTTGAAAGATAGATCTTGAAACCCGACAAAGGAGTTTATTGGGATAAACGGAAGAGCCTTTTGTCAAACTCATATCACGTTGATTGAAAAGAGTTGTTACCGAACAGATTTGTTATTCCTTTACTGTTTGGAATACGAACCAAAGGAATTGTTCCAAGTGCGTGACTTATTGCAAGTTGGAGGCGCAGGGATACAGACGGAACTAGGTGAACTATAGATTTAGTTGCTTGGTCTCAACTATACGAAGTTGGTTTAGATTTTGTATAGCGGCTTAATCCTGAGAGTATTCAATTTTGGACAAAGTCCCAGGGTTTTTATGCATTTGTGGTTTCCTCGTTAACAAAATCTTGTTGTGTCATTTACTTTTATTTTCCGAAATTATAATTGTTGTTATTATAATTTAAAGTAAACCACACAAACGTTAATTCCTATTTACTTGATAGAAATCCTATTGTGTTTGGTTAAGTCTGGACCTATTATCAAGTAAACATACTTCATTGTTGTATTGTCTCGATCTTGAATCCATAGTCAAGCACACAAGTTATCTTGTTGTTGTATTTTCTCGATCTCGTATCGATAAACGATCACACGAAGTGTGAACCGATTAGTTGTATAGTCTCGACTCAGTCCATTGTGAATTGGAAATTTTTTTGGCAGAGATGCGTAGAGCTTCTAAGACGACCGCTAGTCAATTTATTGGGATTTTCACTTTATTTCAGGTATTGTTCTCGAATTATTCTTTAATAATTATTATTAATTTTGTTAGTTTCCAAATATTTAGTTTCTTATACATCTCATTGAATCTAAGAATAAGTGTGGGAATATGAACACATGCCAACATTGTTCGAGTCTGATAAAGCGTTAACCAAAAAGGATGATTGGGAACCACAATAGCCTTTAGCTCAGAAACACGAGCACAACAATGCTCCGAAGGGGGGTACCAAACATCAGTTAACAAATATGAGATTGGCCTTGGACACGATGGCTCCCAAATATGTTGTGTTTGACCCGTACAAGAATGAGAGAGGAGTTCACTTTGCAAGGCGTCACAACGTTTCATTTTACAATGGATCATTGTTTCATCCATAAGGATTTGTTATGCACGACTTTCGTCATGTAATGCGACAAAAACTTGGGTACAAGCAGAAAAGTATTACGGATACATCTTATCAGAAATTCTCTCGTAAATTTCCTCAACGCCAAGCAAGTGACAAGCATACTCTGGTAGTATACAACCCAATACCCCTTCATGGAAATTGGAGGGAAAGGGAAGAACAAGGATTGGTGCTGGATAGGGGTGGCTGGTGTAGATGAGGCAAAACGATTTGCTGGTTTTTAAGGAATTGAGGAGACGACCTTGCAGAGTAGACTCCTCGAACCGAGAAACCTGCTTAACCTCACACAGATGCACTGCAAAAAGGGAGTGCTTGAATTCGAGAAATAAATCTGTTAGACTCCGGCCTAAACCAAGACAATGGCCTTTCCAGAGTTAATTCGGTCATAAGAGAGGATGGGTTGATATGTATGAGGGAAGCTGAGAAATGTGTGAGATCAATGGTCATCTAGGATTGTGAATGTGTTTAAGGTTTCTGTAAGTTTTCTACGAACTGTCGAGTTTGAATAAGTTCTGGTTAATTGATTGAATTCTTGAGAGTGATTGCTCGGATCAGAATTATTCTGTTGTTTCAATCATGGGTTCAGAGTGTGAAAGTGGGAAATCATGTTAAAACCAGTTACTCATCGTGCAGAAACTTGGTTGATTGTCCACCCACTACTTTATTAACTCCTTCAACTGCTTGCACGACTTAGTCACATTCTCATCGTGGATGAACACACGTGCCGTAGACCGCCAGACCAAAACCTTAGTTAATATCCCCCATGTGACACGATTGATGTCTCGTGATTGTGGATCTGCAAGGCAGACGTATTAATCAGTTGTTGACTTGATGAGACGACGAGTCTTTGTATTGCTCAATCGAACATGATTTATGAATGTATGTTCTAGGACTCATGAATTAAACATGTCTGTTGAGACAGGGGTATAATTGTCGAATGAATGTTGATAGTAAGGTGAGCAAATGTTGCTCATTCAATGGATTTTTGAATATTGATAGTTGAACCAATATTTCTAGTCTGAGCAAATGTTGCTCGTTTGATGAATTATTGGTAGCAGGACCAAATAAAATATTAATTTAAAATACTGGAAACTGGACCGAGTATAATCAATTAAAATGTTGATCACGAGATCAACGTAAAATTATTAGTGTTTGAACCTTCTCGGCATCATGAGCTTTGGATTCGAAACCTTAATTTTGATCAATTACCGATAAAAATTGATGATTTCTTGAAAATCAACCATGGAGTGAAGGAGGGACCGGCTTCATGGATGATGGGACGACCATGTATCGCCTAGATGCTCGAGTAAGCAAATACCAAAGTCTCTTTAATCCAAGTTGGCGAAAAAAATGATTAAATGATGTTTAGTCACTTATTGAAATAATACTCGTCTGAGCCTTAGGTGATGAAAAAAATGATTAAATGATGTTTAGTCACTTAATGTGAAAATATGTGGGACCGGCCTTTTGCAATCCAAAGGGACGACCCTGGTCGATCAAGGTAACATGCTCATGTCACCAGAGTGTCTGTGTCTCAGTCCTGAGAATTTTGATACATTCAGGTGTGCATTTGAGCAACATTTGAGAAAATATGAAGGAATCGATGTTTTGCTGAAACTGAGGAACTTCATAAGATGAAGGAAATAATAATAATAAAACAAGGAAATACAAGGTGCGGGACCGGCCACGGCTAGGGCATGGTCGGCCGGCTAGTAAGCCCGGTCCCGTGACATCTTTTCTAATTTTTTATTATTTCATGATGTGAAGGAAATATCATGAAATTAATGAGTTTATTGAAACGAAGGAGTTTCCTTAAAACGAAGGAGTTTTCATGAGATGGAGGAAACAATAAAAATAATAATAATAATAAAATAAGGGGTCACAAGGTGTGGGACCGGCCAAGGCTAGGGCATAGCCAGCCGGCTAGTAGACCCGGTCCCGTGACACCTTTCATAATTTTAAATTATTTCCTTGGTATGAAGGAAACACCATGAAACTGAAGAGTTTCCTCAAACGAAGGAGTTTTGCTCAAATGAAGGAGTTTTCATGAGATCAAGGAAAATAATAAAATATGGGAAGAGGCGTGGGACCGGGCCACGGCGGCATTATCGGCCGGCTGGTGGGCCCGGTCCCCTAGGCGCCTCAATTAATATTTGTTATTATTATTTTTTCCCTATTTTGCATAGGTTTCATCATTCCTTCGTATTTTCGAATGCTCGTTCGTGCATTCAGGTGCTCGTTAGTGTATTATTACTGAGTACACTTGCACCATTTTGTCGGGGCTTATCGATAGTGGCTCAGATGCCCGTACGTTGAATATTTATTACTAACCCATGGAATTCTGTTGGGAAGAGCCATGAATTGAAGTAATGAAGTATTATGAAGAACGTCGAATATTTTCTAGAGATTCTGTTAATGAATCTAATGACTAGAAATAATTAATTGATGGCTCTATACTAGCACGTTATCTAGGAGCATTGATTATTCAAGAATTGAGCGATATGATCTAGTTGAAGCGTCATATTTGTTACGTATACTCATGGAAAACATTGTTGCATCTTGAAGACGTTATCGCTCTATACTAGCAGGCAAGCTGTCTAGGAGCCGTCCAATCATTAATATTCTATACACATGTCTTTTATATAGTCAGGGAAAACATTATTACATCCTGAAGACGTTATCGCTCTTTATTAGCAGGCAAGCTGTCTAAGAGTCGTCCAATCATTCGATTCTATGTAAAAGTGATTACTGAAACTGCTCAGTATTCATGAAATGTGTCGTTGCCTCAATTGAGAGACTGCATATTCATGTATGCTCTGAGAGACAATATACTCAGTCAGAGGTTCTTGTTGCATGAGTTTTCATGCTTCAATGAGAGACATAAGTCCCAATATTCATATGACTACTGGGTCAGGAATATGTAATGTTACGATTTTAGTTTTCTCCAAAAATCCACCATAAACATTAAGTCCCCTGCTTAGTGAGGGACAATCATGTTCCTCAGTCAGCACTGGATGGTGATTTTTATTACAGAAGAAATAAGTAATTGAACTTAGTCGTAAGATAGAATGTTACCGATTTTTTATTGTACGAGTGATCCATGGCTTGAACGAAGATCCCAGTAGCATGATAGAGCATCATCTGACGAGAGTAAATTGGTGTAGTATCGCTGATTTGGTGATGGAACCTTGGTCGATTTAGGATTCATGGGTTCGGGCCCAAGAAAGGGAATCCTTGTGGAATTAGGTTTTGGAAATAAAATTTGATATAAAAGGGATAAGTATCTTTATTTTTGAAAAGTTGATAACTTTTTCATGCTAAACTTATATACGCATATGTATATATAAGCGTGAGTTTTGTAGAAAACCCTTGTTTTAGGAACGGACGTTCGTTGGTTCGTTAGTTTAAGAAACAAGCAATAATCCCTAACTTAGTAGAGATTTATTTTTTTGTTATAGACCTGTGTCTAGAGATAAAATTTTGTTTATGAGATTTGTTGAAAACCAAAATTTTATCTTAAAAGTCTGAGTTTTCACAAATTGAAATAAACCCTCGTTTCAAAGACGTACGATCATACGAGGGAATTTTTTTTTAATACATGAATATTCACGAAAAATATATCATATATATATTTTTTATTTACATGAGTTTGCTCACGTTAAAAAATTTTTTGAAAATTTTACATGAGTAATTCACGTTTTATTATTTTGTTAAAATCAAAAACTGATTTTGAATAATCTTTAAAAGTAGACAATTATTTGTGATAAAATATTATCTTGGTGTGAGTTTTTTCATAAATCAGTGATGAATGTTCACGCAGTGAAAAATTATGTTCATGATTTTATGAAAAATCAGGTTTTGATTTTCGAGAATTAAGTTTTGCTCATTTTTGCAGGTTTAAAGAAACGAGCGAGTTTTGAAGTGTTAACTCTTGCATCACAATCACTATTGTTAGTGGAATCGTAAACAGGTAAAAGTTGGAAAGTTACCATTTTAGCGCGTATTGTTACCATGTGTTTGACTCCACACTTTTCGTAACAGATAATGGTATCCCATGATTGTAGTCGTGTCTCTGCTTTTTCTGGGAAACAATCTGGAAACACCAAACCAAAGATGGCGCTTTTGCAGATGTTCATGCTGAGGTGAATCGTCTTGATACGAGGGAGTTGATTCGTGGTAAGCCTCTCGATCAGCTGAGGAAGAAGAGAGCCGAAGATGAAAAGTTGGATGCTTATCGACAGAAACAACGTCTGATTCAGGGATCAAGACTAGGGGCTGAGGACGAGCCATGATCATTCATCAATGGTGTAGCTCCTATTCAGATGAAGTCGAACCTTCCTAGGAACCCATTAGTCGTAGACTTGAGCCGTATCCACCCGGTATGGAGGTTGAAAGTTTAGTCAAGATCGATTTCCAGAATGTAAGGAAAATGACTATTTGGATGCAGTCTATGATGATCCTGAATTTCATCTCGAATAGATTTCTGAGAAAAACTCTGAATATGATGAGCTTGAAGAAGATTCTGATCGCGAGGAGGATGACGAATCTGACGATCAATTACTGTAGCAGTTGAACATCCTTTTGATTTTTGTAGGTGTAGATGTTCCCTTGATTATTTCAAAAAATTTGCTTCATGAATATCAGAAACCTTTCTTGTCTCTTTGACTCTGATTGAATGAAGTGGACGAACGTCCATATGCGTGGAAGATCATGATTCTTCTTCAGAATATTTTAGCTGGTTCATCCAATTACTGTGAATTTTAGATATGTTGTAATGGACATCCGTATGGAGAAAATGACTTGCCTTTAGATTCTTCATCAATTGCTCCAAGCTGCCGCTTTGCACAAGACAATGTAAAATTTCAATAGACGAGCTTGCTGCAAAAACATCCATTTGCTTGCGTCTTCGAAACTTATGGAGCCATCATGGAGGGACGTGCAATATTACAGTGGAAGACTATCAGTCCCCAGTATCGGTGGGATCTTCTCTCCGTTCCTTCTCTTTATTCTTTCTTATTTATAGAAAGGTGGAGATATCGAGGTTTAAAGACTTTGTGGAAATACCTAGGGGGACGTCGCTCGACTGTGAGTGTTATGAATCCCGTCTAGAAATTTCTGCTTGCATGTCATCCGCTCTGGAAGTTGCTGAAACTTCATACAATGTCAGAATTTGATGATTGACCCCACATTTAGAAGCTAAGAGACTGAGGAATCAAATGAAAAAATAATCCTTCAGTTTGGAGATGTCTAGGGCATTAAAAGACGCGTGCACATTCATAACTTGTAATCCCATGCAAATATTCAGATTTCGTAATCCTGGAAGCCATATCTTTCTGCTCGTATGTCTGATTGATCCGCCCTTTTGGTACGTTGTAGTAGATACATGGACGAACATTTTTTGTAAAGAAAATATTGTCCCATTCCTCACTCATTGGTACGTTTTTGTAAACCCATGGCCTAAAGTGTGTTGTATCTAATTTGTGGAGGTGATGAAAACATCTTGTAGAAGACTTTGGCATGT
This sequence comes from Papaver somniferum, assembly GCF_003573695.1. NCBI lineage: Eukaryota > Viridiplantae > Streptophyta > Magnoliopsida > Ranunculales > Papaveraceae > Papaver > Papaver somniferum. Next base: position 2,035,458 of record NW_020620936.1, on the reverse strand, counting down.
GCATGTCCGTCGTGCAAGCTTTGGGAATACTTTGATGTTAACATGTTTTCATGTCTACATGTTTTGATATGAGTCATTAGTTCTTGGAGAAGTATGATCCATCGAGTAACACTTCCATACTTAGGTTGTAGAGAACGGACAGTTGATGGGGCAGAATGTTGCTCGTAAGACCGTTGTAAATGCTGAGAACAGAATGATTATGCTCCAGAGATCCTTGTTGATGCTGAGACCACGGATGGAGTTCCTCTAGATATCAGTTTTGATGTTGACACCATGGCTGAAGTTGCTCAAGAGATCGAAAAGTTAGAACCATGACTATCCTCCATCTGGTGAGCTTTTAAATTCACGAACTAATTGGTGAGTTGAGCATTCCTAAGATGAAGGTGTACTAGGACATCAACCCAAATTCTCCTGAATATGACTTTATTGTGAAGTGGCTTCATTAGGAAATCAATGTTGTTGCGGCAGATAGCATCGACATTCTCCATTGTGGATGTGATCGGGAGAAGAAGTTCCTTAGTCGTGCAAGGTTTGCAATGTAGAGATCCGTTGACGACGTTTCATGGCATCACATCAGGTTGCAATGACTCGTAATATGGAACACATTTATTGAATGATCTGAATTGATCTTTTCAACAATATCAAGTTCCCAAGTGTGTCCCACATGTGTTCACACTTTGACCTTTTTTGCATTGAATCAGCGTGTCATCGTCGAGATATTTGTGCTGAAGCTAGAGGCGCTTATCATCGAAGGTGTACTCTTTGATTGGGAGTACAATTTGAAGGCTTCTTATATGCTTGTGCATTAAAGTGTCACATCCCTTAAGCGTCAAATTTCTTTCGCCTGATTGTCTTGGCCCCGAGTATCTTCTGTTGATTCATCATACTTTTTGCGTGGGATTTCACACTTGTGCATACATCACAGCTTTCTGAGTGTGGAATATCTCTACGAATGTCAATGCATCCTCTTCAGTTTCTTGCTTCTTCGCCATCAGAGTTTGAAGTTCCTCTAAGTGCCATGATGACGGAATGCCCACCAAGTCTGGGTGGGATTTTCTTCCATGGAGGGATGTGTAACTGAAGGTTTGGTGACCATCCTGCCAGCATGTGGATACATTCATCCGAGGATCATGTCATGTTCTGGATATTGTAGAACTTGGTTTAGGTTGAACCTATTTTCATCTTGAGATGAAGTAGCCGTAAGCATCTCTGAGCGTCTTCAGTGGAATAATATTGACGGAAGTACCAACATCAATCAACACTCTTCCAAATTCGTTTCCTTTGAGATGGACTGTGGTGAGAAGTCCCCAGTCGTATATCTCCTTGTCTGTGGTTAGAGATTCAGGGAATATTTCCTGAATTGATAGACGTTTCCCTGACACGATGTGATTTAATGCAGCAAATATGTCTTTCCTATGAGTCTTTGATAAGTACAACAATTCACATACATGTTTTATCAAGGATTGAACATCTTCCTTGACAGGTGGTTCAGAGAGAGTGAAAGTCGTGACCGGGAGAGGGTCTCTGCGTAATCCTTTAGTCCCCAGGTTAAGCTCTCCTAATTTGACCTTTTCTTTGAATATGCGCTTCAAAATTTTGCAGTTACTTGTGGGATGATTGACGAATCCATGAAAGCGACAATAACGAGGATTCTCCATGTCCTCTTCAGTTGGTTCTTTCCTAACATAACGAGGATCTAGACTTCTAACAATTTGATCACCTATTCAATGGGAAAAGGGAAGTCAGGTTCTTCTTGATCATCTTCCGTGCTAGGTTGGAGATTGTGCATTCCGAGTTTGAACATCCTTTCTTTATGCTTTTGAAGAAGCGTGTTTTCGTTGCGGCTTAGATTTCCGTTTTCCCCCTTCTGCAAAAACATTTGTGGAAGGTTGGAGGTTGTACTTCTTGTTGATCAAACGCCTGCTACCTCTAGTTTCTCGTGATTCTTCAGCCTTTGTAGCCTTTGCTCTTTCCAGTAAAGCAGGTGCAGTAGTTGCTGATCGCTTAACCGCTTCATGAAGTTCTGAAAAGGTATGGAACCATATATTTTCCAGTAAAGCTTTGTAGACCGGGATCATTCCTTTGATGCACAAGTCTACAAGTTGTTGCTTGGTGACATTTGGATCGTGGCAATCCAAGGCTTGAACTCTAAAACTTTTCACATAGTCATTGGGATGTTCATTGCTCCTTTTAAACATCCTTCCTAGATCAGAGGGTGATTTTCTCTGAACCGAAGATATATTTTCTATAGAAAGTATTAATCATTTCTCCCAAACTAGTGATACTTCCTGGTGCGATGTTGTTGTACCAGGTATATGCTCTGCCTTTCAGAGACTTTGAAAATTCCTTCAGACGGACGACATGGTTGTGCTCATGTTCACCCAATGCTTCCAGAAACCGAGAAACATGTTCTCGAGCATTGCATGTTCCATCATATAGAGTGAATGTTGGAGAGGTATAACCTTTTGGAAGAGGAATCCTTTGCATAGCAACAGGGTATGGAGGTTGGTGACGGTGAACAGATGAACTTATCTTTTCTACGGTCCTCCAAGAGACGTTCCAAGTATTCACGAGTGATGAAACTGGACGGTTCTTTCGTCGGTGGGTTATCTGCAGCCTTGTGAACTTCATCATCATCTACTACATGGATTGGAGTGACTTCAGGATCAGCGTCCGAAGATGTTTCTTTAGCTTTTCCCTTCTCCTCAGTTTTCTCTGACATCTTGTCTGTAAGAGTCTTGAGATAATTGCATAACTCCTTCTGAGTGGCAGCCATGTCAATCTGATTCTTGGAAAAAGTCTCTTGCACCTTCATGAGATCACCTATGGTAGGCGGATTTTCCCTGATCTCTCCGGGAGACCATCCAAAGAGAGGATTGCTTCCGATGTTGGTTTGAGGAGGAGTGGTACCGCTAGTGTCGTTGTTAGAAGCAGTAGTAGTTTCTGGACTACCACCAGTATTGCTAGTGCTAGCATTTTTTGGGTTAGGGTTTGTAACTTAAACTGGCCTAAGATCAACCATCTTATGAAAGTTTGAGATTGCAACCGAGAGATTAATCTCCCACTATGGTCGCCAATCTGTAGATGGGGAAAAACATTTTGCTGGTTTTTAAGGAATTGAGGAGACGACCGTGCGGAGGAGACTTCTCGAACCGAGCAAACTGCTTCCTCACACAGATGCACTGCGAAAATGGGGTGCTTGAATTAGAGAGATCAATCTGTAGAGACTCCGCCCTAAACCAAGACAATGGTCGTTCCAGAGTCAATTCGGTCACAAGAGAGGATGGTTCGATCTATATGTGGGAAGCTGATAAATGTGTGAGATCAATGGTGATCAAGGATTGTGAATGTGTTTAAGGTTTTTGCAATATTTCTGTGAACTGTTGAGTTCGAATAAGTTCTGGTTGATTGATTGAATTCTTGAGAGTGATTGCTCGGATCAGAATTCTTCTGTTGCTTCAATCATGGGTTCAGAGACTTATTTATATTGCAAGAAGTAGTAGACACATTGATCCCAGTAAGTGTGACGGTTTCTGAAGTCAAAGAGTGGGAAATCGTGTTAAAACAAGTTACTCATCGTGCGGAGACTTGGTTGATTTTCCACCCACTACTTCGTTAAATCCTTCAACCGCTTGCACGACTTAGTCACATTCTCATCGTGGATGAACACACGTTTCTTAGACCGCCAGACTAAAACCCTAGTTAATATTCCCCATGTGACACGATTGATGTCTCGTGATTGTGGAGTCTCCAAGGCAGACGTATTAGTCAGTTGTTGACTTGATGAGACGATGAATCTTTGTATTGCTGAGTCGAACATGATTTATGAATGTATGTTCTAGGACTCATGAATTGAACATGTCTGTTGAGACAGAGGTATAATTGTCGAATGAATGTTGATAGTAAGGTGAGCAAATGTTGCTCATTCAATAAATTGTTGAATATTGATAGTTAAACCAATATTTTTAGTCTGAGCAAATATTGCTCATCTGAGCATATGTTGCTCGTTTGATGAATTATTGGTAGCAGGGCCAAATAAAATATTAATTTAAAATACTGGCAACTGGACCGAGTATAATCAATTAAAATGTTGATCACGAGATCAACGTAAAATTCTTAGTGTTTGAACCTGCTCGGCATCATGAGCTTTGGATTCGAAACTTTAATTTTGATCAATTGATGATTTATTGAAAATCAACCACGGAGTGAAGGAGAGACCGGCTTCATGGATGATGGGACGACCATGTAGCGCCCAGATGCTCGAGTGAGCAAATACCAAAGTCTCTTGAAGACAAATTGGCGAAAAAATGATTAAATGATGTTTAATCACTTATTGAAATAATATCGTCTGAGCCTTAGGTGATGAAACCTAATTATGACGGAGTGAGGGACCGACCAAGAAGTCATGGAACCGTCCCTGGTTGGTCATGATCGTTTGATGAAATTCCAAGTTGTGTGGAAGAGTTTGAACCTAATGTGAACAAATTAGGTCAAATGATGAAAATATGTGGGACCGGCCTCTTGCAAGCCAAAGGGCCGACCCTGGTCGGTCAAGGTATCATGCCCATGTCACCAGAGTGTCCGTGTCTCAGTCCTGATAATTTTGATACTTTCTGGTGTGCATTTGAGCAACATTTGAGAAAGTGTGAAGAAATCGGGGTTTTGCTAAAACTGAGGAACTTCATAAGATGAAGAAAATAATAATAATAAAATAAGGAATTACAAGGTGCGGGACCGGCCACGTCTAGGGCATGGGATAGTAAGCTCAGTCCCGTGACACCTTTCCTAATTTTATATTATTTCATGATGTGAAGGAAATATCATGAAATTAAGGAGTTTATTGAAACGAAGGAGTTTCCATGAGATGGAGGAAACAATAATAATAATAATAATAAAATAAGGGGTCACAAGGTGTGGGACCGGCCAAGGCTAGGGCATAGCATGTCGACTAGTAGACCCGGTCCCATGACACATTTCCGAATTTTATATTATTTCCTTGGTATGAAGGAAACACAATGAAACTGAGGAGTTTTCTCAAAACGAAAGAGTTTTGCTCAAATGAAAGAGTTTTCATGAGATCAAGGAAAATAATAAAATAAGATAAAATATGGCAAGAGGCGTGGGAACGGCCGGCCGGTGAGCCCGGTCCCCTAGGCGCCTCAATTAATATTTATTATTATTAATTTTCCCTATTTTGCATAGGTTTCCTCATTCCTTCGTATTTTTGAATGCTCGTTCGTGCATTCAGGTGCTCGTTAGTGTATTATTGCTGAGTACACTTGCACCATTTTGTCGGGGCTTATTCGATAGTGGCTCAGATGCCCGTACGTTGAATATTTATTACTAACACATGGAATTCTGCCGGGAAGAGCCATGAATTGAAGTAATGAAGTAGTATGAAGAACGTAGAATATTTTCTAGATATTCAGTTAATAAATCTAATGACTAGAAATAATTAATTGATGTATCCTCTGGGAGACAATATACTCAGTCAGAATTTCTTGTGGCATGAGTTTTCATGCTTCAATGAGAGACATAAGTCTCAATATTCATCTGACTAATGGATCTAGAATATGTAAGGTTACGATATTAGCCTTTGCCAAAAATCCACCATCCACAGCTGGAAGTTGGCGGAAAACGGTTATGAGCCTGAACCAAACTTCCTCGGATGTCATTTGAAGTACTCACATCCCTATGTTGTACGCCCGTCTTCCGTTGAAGTCCCTCCACAAACAAAACCTCCCTCCATAACTTTGGATGAACCTACTTGTATATGGGGAAAAACGATTTGCTGGTTTTTTAGAAAAGTGAAGAGACGACCGCGCGTACAAGACTCCTCAACCGAGCAAACTTATTAACCTCACACAGATGCACTGCACGGCAGTGCTTTACATTCGAGAGATCAATCTATATGACACCGGCCCAAACCAAGTCAACGGCCATTTTAGAGTCAATTCTGTCACAAAGAGGGAGATGGGTTGATCTGTAGGAGGGAAGTTGAGAATTGTGTGGGATCAGTGATGATCAAGGATTGTGGATGTGTTGTAGGTTTCTGTAAATGATGAATAAGTTCGAATGATTGAGAGTGTTGCTCACATGATGATTCTTGGTTAGACGATGGAATGTCTGTTCAATATCTCGTGAAAGAGTGGGAAAGTGGGAGATCGTGGTAAAATCAGTTCCATGTCGTGTGGAGACTTGGTTGATCGTCCACCCACTATTTTGATAACTTCTTCAACCATTTGCAGGACTTACTCACATTTTTCATCATGGATAAACACACGTGCCATAGGCCGCCAGACCAAAACCCTAATTGATATCCCCCCGTGTGACGTGATTGATGTCTCATGAACATGGAGTCTGCAAGGCAGACGTGTATTAGGTCAGTTATTGACTTTTAGACGGTGAGTCTAAGTTTTGTTGAATTGAGCATGATTGACGAATGCTTAGTGATTCATGGATTGAACATGTCTGTTGAGACGTATAGTTCTTGAATAAATGTTGATAATTGGATCAACATGATGAATATTGATGAACTGAGCAAATGTTTCTCGTGTGATGAATTGTTGGATATTCATAGTTGAACCAATATTGACGAATTGAGCAAATATTACTTGTCTGAGCGAATATTGCTCGTTTGTTGAATTATTGGTAGTGTGACCAAATAAAATATTAATTAAAATATATAATTAATTAAGATGTTGATTTCTGGATCAACATAAAATTATTAGTGTTTAAACTTGCTCAAAATCATGATTTGCAGAGCATTTCAGTTTGAAACCCTAGTTTTTCATCAATTGTTCGTCAATTGATGAATTACTGAAAATAGGTCACTGAGTGAAGGAGGGACCGATCACATGGGATGATGGACGGCCATGTGGTGTTAAAGTGGTCGAGTGAGCATGTACCAGAGTCCTCTGTTGACCGGTTGGTGAAAGAATGATGATTAAATGTCGGTTTCATCATTTATTAAAATAGTGCTCGTCTGAGCATTAGGTAATAAAATCTAATTATGGAGAAGTGAGGGACCGAACAAGAGGGCATGAGACCGTCCCTTGGTGGTCGTGGGACCAGCTGATGGTCTTTTGAGCAAATTCCACGTTGGTTGGAAAGAGTTGGGACCTAATATGAGCAATTGAGCAAATTAGGTCAAAATTAGAAAAGTGTGTGGGACCGGATCCTTGCAAGCCTTACGCCGGCCTTGGTCAGTCAAGGGAGCATGCCCGTGTCACCATAATGTTCGTATCTCAGTCCTGAGAGTTTTGGTATTTTCTGATGCGCGTTTGAGCAATATTTTGGATTTTCAGAAGAGTTTGATCTTTGACTGAAATCTTTGATTTTGCTCGAATGAGCAAGTAGGACTTTGCTCATTTGATCAATATTTTGAGAGTATTAAAATAATAATAATATTTTCGTGAATAGCCTAGTCGGTCATGAGACCAATTGACTTTTGGCTTCTTTTTTTTTATGGTTTGAGCAATATTTGAGAAAATATGAAGAATCCATGATTTTTTGCTCAAACGGAGGAGTTTCATGATATGAGGGAAATAATAATTATGAAAACAAGGGTTTGCAAGGTGTGGGACCGGCCACAACTAGGGCATGGCCGGCCGACTAGGTTGCCCGGCCCATGACACCTTTCCCTATTTTTATTATTTTTCATGAAACCGTGAAAATATGGAAAAACCGCGAGTTTTGTTCAAAGAAGGAAAGTTGCTTGAATGAAGGAGTTTTCATGAGTTCATAAAAAATAAGAAAAATAAGGGGAAGAGGCATGAGGGACCGGCCATGGCGGCATGACCGGCCAGCCGGTGGGTGCGGTCCCTAGGCGCCTCTTTTATTTTTTAATTATTATTTTCTCTCTCCTATTTTGTGTAGGATTCCTCGTTTGTCCATATTTTCGAATGCTCGTTCATGCATTTGGGTGCTCGTTCGAGCATCATTGTTGAATACACTTGCACCATTTTATTGGGGCTTACTCGGTGATAGTCCAGATGCCCGATTGTCGAGTAATTATTACTAATTCATGAAATTCAGCGGGGAAGGATTCATGAAACGGAGTAATAATTATGAATTGTGCATCCATGAAATCCAGTCGGGGAATTCAAGGAACGGAGTAATGAGATAAAATAGATTACTTTCTAAGAATTCAGTGGTGAATGTCACGGTAGAATTAATCTATTGTAGAATCGAGATATCAGATAGTTGAAGCATCATACTCGTTCTTAAAGGTGCATAGTCAGGGAACAACGTGCATCATGCAGCGTCGACGTCCTGAAGGCGTTTAACCCTCCAGAAAATAATTATGTACAGAGAGCCGCTTGAATTTATACACGGTCTCTCTACATATTCAGGGAACAACGAGTATCGCCGACGTCCTGAAGGCGTTAAGCCCTCCGACAAACAATTATGTCCAGAGGACCGCCCAATCATGTTATTATACATAGAGGTCACGATGAAATGTGCAACATCGAACGCTCAGCCGGGTAGGCCTTTCGAGAAACATGTTTTTCATGGCTCTGAGAGGAATGCTCACTCAGTCAGAGATCGTGAAACGGTTCACGGATCGTAAATCACAAATCATCACATGCGTTCCCTAAGCTGGGTCAGAAAAATGCAGTATCATGATTTAACGATTTTGACCCTTATCGAAATCCACCGTCAACATTAAGTCCCCTGCTTAGTGAGGAACGGTCATGTTCCACAGTAAGCATTAGACGGTGATTTTCCAGTGGACGAGATAAGCAGTCGGGCTTAGTCGTACAAAGGAATTTTCAGAATCCCCGATTTGATCCAATGGTGTCATGTACGAGCAAATGCCCAGGTAAGGACCCTTACAGTATGATAGAGTGTCATCTCACGAGCACGGGAAGATGGATCACTGCTGATTTGGACGACCGGAGGTCCAGTTTTGGTAAGTTTAGCGTTTGTGGTCCGGGCCCAAAAGGAAAATCCTTGTTTTAAGAATGGATGTTCGTTCACTAGTTTAAGAAACAAAAAATGATCCCTAGCATAAGAGGTTTTTTTTTTTTAACAAAAAAAAAAAAATTGTGAGATTTCGCAAAATGGAATAAACTCTCGTTCCAAAGTTGGATGCTCGGACGAGAGAAAAAAGATTTTTTTAATAGACGTGCGTCTGTTAGTAATAAAAAAATTGTTTATGAGCTTTCATGAATTTTTTTTATTTTCGATATGTGAGCTTTCATAATTTTTTTGAAAATATGCTCTCGTTTCAAAGACGGATGCTCGCGAGAGAGAGCAAAAATATATATACATATATTTTCAAAGTTACGTGAGTTTCACGTTAAAATATATATTTTTTGTAAAATCAATGTTTTGATTTTGAACAACTGTTGAAAGTAGACAATTATTCATGGTGAATAACGTTTGTATGTGAGTTTTCACAATTTCAGAATGGACGTCTGTCCAATTTTTGAAAAACCAGTGAATCTTCACACAGTGAAAATTTATGTGAAATCAAATTTTGATTTTCAACAATTGCTAGAAGTAAACAATTTTTGATAAAATATTGTTTGTATGGATTTTGTGGTCTGATAGTGTATACACAAAAACCAATGAGTGTTCACTCGGTGGGAGTCGCTCACACGGTGAAAATTTTGTGGATTTTGCTCACATGAAAATCAAGTTATGATTTTGAATAAAAAATTTGCTTGTGTTTGCAGGTTCGAAGAGACGAGCAAATTTTGAAGTATTAACTCTTGTATCACAATCACTACTGTTAGTGGAATTGTAAACATGTAAGAGTTGAAAGTTACCATTTTTGTAGACGTTGTTGTGAGCACCTTTATTCCATGATTCATTGTTTTGTAGAATCCTGCGCTTCGCATGAACGATGTGCTGAAGTATAAATGTTATGCATCTGTCACGGCCACTTTGCAAGAACGACTGACTCACATGATGTCACTTCCAAATATGGTGTTTCTAGAGATGACATCTCTACGGATGCAACTTTAAGAAATGGTACTTCTGGGACCTCTGGGGAAAAACGATTTGCTGGTTTTTTAGGAAAGTGAAGAGACGACCGTGCGGACAAGACTCCTCAACCGATCAAACTGCTTAACCTCACACAGATGCACTACACGGGAGTGCTTTAAGTTCGAGAGATCGATCTGTAAGACTCCGTCCTAAACCAAGTCAATGGTCGTTCCAGAGTCAACTCGTTCACAAAGAGAGAGATGGATTGATCTGTAGGAGGGAAGCTGAGAATTGTGTGGATCAGTGATGATCAAGGATTGTGGATGTGTTGTAGGTTTCTGCAAATGATGAATAATTTCGAATGATTGAGAGAGTGTTGCTCACACGATGATTCTTGGTTAGACGATGGATTTTCCGTCCAATATCTCGTGGATTTTCTGTGTCTTGTTCAATCATGGATTCAGAGACTTATTGATATTATTAGAATACTGAACACATTGATGCCTGTAAGTGTGACAGTTTCTTGAGTGAAAGAGTGGGAAAGTGGGAGATCGTGGTAAAATTAGTTACTTTGCTAACTCCTTCAACCGTTTGCACGACTTACTCACATTTCTCATCGTGGATGAACACACGTGCCTTAGGCCGCCAAACCAAAACACTAATTGATATCCCCCCCATGTGACGTGATTGATGTCTCATGAATGTGGAGTATGCAAGGCAGACTGTATTAGTTCAGTGTTGACTTTTAGACGGTGAGTCTAAGTTTTGTTGAATTGAGTATGATGGACGAATGCTCAGTGATTCATGGATTGAACATGTTTTTTAAGACGTATAATTCTTGAATAAATGTTGATAATTGGATCAACATGATGAATATAGATGAACTAGGCAAATGTTGCTCGTGTGATGAATTGTTGGATATTGATAGTTGAACCAATATTAACTAATTGACCAAATATTGCTCGTTTGTTGAATTATTGGTAGCGTGACCAAATAAAATATTAATTAAAATATTGGTAACTGGACCAAATATTATATAATTAATTAAGATGTTGATTGCAGGATCAACATAAAATTATTAGTGTTTAAACTTGCTCAAAATCATGATTTGCAAAGCATTTCAGTTTGAAACCCTAATTTTTGATCAATTGTTCGTCAATTGATGATACTGAAAATAGGTCATTGAGTGAAGGAGGGACCGATCACATGGGATGATGGACGTCCATGTGGTGTCAAAGTGCTCGAGTGAGCATGTACAAGAGTCCTTTGTTGACCGGTTGATAAAAGAATGATGATTAAATGTCGGTTTCATCATTTATTAAAATAGTGTTCGTCTGAGCATTAGGTAATAAAACCTAATTATGGAGAAGTGAGGGACCGACCAAGAGGGCATGAGACCGGCCATTGGTGGTCGTGGGACCAGATGATGGTCGTTTGAGCAAATTCCACGTTGGTTGGAAAGAGTTGGGACCTAATATGAGCAATTGAGCAAATTAGGTCAAAATTAGAAAAGAGTGTGGGACCGTCTCCTTGCAAGACTTAGGGCCGGCCTTGGTCGGTCAAAGAAGCATTCCCGTGTCACCATAATTTTCGTGTCTCAGTCTTGAGAGTTTCGGTATTTTCTGATGCGCGTTTGAGCAATATTTTTGATTTTCAAAAAAGTTTGATCTTTGACTGAAATCTTTGATTTTGCTCGAATGAGCAAGTAGGACTTTGCTCGTTTGATCAATATTTTAAGAATATTAAAATAATAATATTTTAATATTTTCATGAATATCCTAGTCGGTCATGAGACCAATTGACTTTTGCCTCTTTTTTTTTATGGTTTGAGCAATATTTGAGAAAATATGAAGAAACCATGAATTTTTGCTCAAACGGAGGAGTTTCATGAGATGAGAGAAATAATAATTATGAAAACAAGGGTTTGCAAGGTGTGGGATCGGCCACAGTTAGGGCATGGCCGGCCGGCTAGGTTTCCAGGTCCCACAACACCTTTCCCTATTTTTATTATTTTTCATGAAACCGTGAAAATATGGAGAAACCGTGAGTTTTGTTCAAACAAGGAAAGTTGCTTGAATGAAGGAGTTTTCATGAGTTCATAAAAAATAAGAAAAATAAAGGGAAGCGGCGTGGGAGACCGGCCACGACGGCATGACCGGATGGCCGGTGGGCTCGGTCCCTAAGCGCCTCTTTTATTATTTAATTATTGTTTTCTCTCTCCTATTTTGTGTAGGATTCCTCGTTTGTCCATATTTTCGAATGCTCGTTCGTGCATTTGGGTGCTCGTTCGTGCATCATTGTTGAGTACACTTGCACCATTTTATTGGGGCTTACTCGGTGATAGTCCAGATTCCCTATTATCGAGTAATTATTACTAATTCATGAAATTCAGCGGGGAAGGATTTATGAAACAGAGTAATAATTATGAATTGTGTATCTATTAATAATCCATGAAATCCAGTCGGGGAATTCAAGGAACTGAGTAATGAGATAAAATAGATTACTTTCTAGGAATTCAGTGGCGAATATCACGGCAGAATTAATCTATTATAGAATCGAGATATGAGATAGTTGAAGCATCATACTCGTTCTGAAAGGTGCATAGTCAGGGAAAAACATGCAGCGTGTAGCGTCGACATCGTGGAGGATTTAGCCCTCCAACAAACAATTATGTCCAGAGAGTCGCCTGAATCTATACACGGTCTCTCTACATAGTCAGGGAACAACGAGTATCGCCGACGTCCTGAAGGCGTTAAGCCCTCCGACAAAAAATTATGTCCAAAGAACCACCCGACCATTCTTCTATGTAGAGGTGGGTCTCTCTATGTTACTCTTGAAGTATTGCTCCATTTCCATATTGACCGTAACCACGTCTCCTTGGTTAGACTCGAGGAAACCTTTAAATATCCCATGAGTTGACTTCGCGATACTAGTTGCTTCATTACCTTCAGTGTTTATACCGGTTTTTCCATGCATGCACAAAGTTTTCCTTGTACTTATCCAACCATTGCTTTCTACAATATGAGACGAAACTTGGATACCCTTCGTTCCAATTGGCGATAAATTTGTTTAAATTATTTTCGTACGTATCCTCGGTAAGAGACCAATAAACTTTTTCCCAATCTCTATGAAATTCCAACCACTTTTTATTATTTTCAACGTGTTCCTTGTCCACTTTCTCTTTAATCTTTCTTATTTTTTCTTCTTCTTCTTCTTCGGGTGATAGTTTCTTCGTGCGAACTTCTTCCTCAAGTTGAACAATCATTCTCTTCTTAATATCTGCCTTTGTGGGTTCAAACAAAGCATGACAAGATTATATCACATTTTGACGTATATGATATATACATAGGAAATTTTGTGCATCCGGGAAGACGTCGGATATTGCATTCATTAATGAGTCATTGTTATCGGTTATGATGACCCTCGGAAGATGATTTTCCCGGAAGAGTAATTTCAATTGTCGTAATGCCCAACTATAATTATAATTCATCTCGTTTTCCATTAAACACCAAGCCAATGTGAATGATACCTTGTTCGATGTGTGCCCCATGATGTTGAGCAACACATATTGTATTTGTTTGTCTTGTAGGTTCAATCCATCATAAGAACACCATAGCATGTACGTATGAGCCAATTTTGCAATCAAGTGATGCGCAATGAATATTTGAAGGGGCTTGTTGTCCGGCCCTATTTTCATGATACACGAGTAGTTGTAATCAAAGGCTAGCTTCTCAATTTCTTGCATAATCGTCTTACCTTCCCATTCCACCCTTCTAATAGTTTTTTGTGCACTATAAATTGTACTCAGAGAAGAAACGTTCGTCGAATCCTTTGTCTTGAAGCCTCTAAGGATTTGTCTTGGTTTAATACATGCTTTGGTTAATCCATTTACATCCTCCATTTCATGAGGTTTTATCTTCGCAATTAATGAGTGACCAACAAAAGTTTCCGGGTTCTCGTGGTTATGGCGGCCGAACCACACCTAACATTTTCATTCACCATCTCTTAAATTGAATACAAGCTTAAAGGGGAAATTATCCTTCCTAGTACGAGTTTTGTAAACCCTATTAGTATTCTTTGGATATGCATAACCCTTTGTATTGTGGCTATTCTTCTCCTTTTACGACCCAGTTCTCTCCCAAGCCATCTCAAAACGAATATCTGAACCTTGGGTATTTCTCACTAGCACACACATGTTCGTACGAGTCATCTCTTTAGCCCAATCAATTGCTTCATGTTTAGATTTTATTCCCTACATAAGGACAACCACGAGATATTATAACGTTCATTATAAGTAATCCCTAAGTAAAATTCAAAATATTAGGTGAAAAATATTCTTTGATAACATACCGTAGGAATGTTATAGTATTCCGACATATCTTTGTCAAGCGGTCTTGTATTTGTTGGATCAGTATATTCACAATCTAAGGAACGATTTTGAGAAGAAAATTAAATTAGTTTAAAAAAAAAAATAATGCCAGACTACAGTTCCTGCATGCTCGACATTTTTACCGGCATTGCCGACATATGTTCGAACTGAACCAACAATCATGACCAAATTTGAAACAACGTTCGTTGGAAATCAAGAACGGAACTTTGTATGCTGGCATGCTCTTTAAATACGGTTCAACGCGGTACACTGTGCTGGCGTGGTCGATAATTAACCAACCACGTCGATATTTCACTTTGGAAGTCAATGCTTCCTGTATGTTTTTTCTTGAGGTACCGGCATGGTAACTTTAGTATTGTACTATGCCTGTAGCATATTTCGTGGAATATTTTGTGGTAGGTAAAAAATAACTTTTCTACCGGCATGATTTTTTTGGTTGGAGACAATGCCGGCATGCATTTCAAAATGAGGGATATTATTGGCTAGCATAGTTGTAACATGAATACTATGCCACTAAGGTTGTTGCCGAAATTGTATTCAAACTACGCCCATACCGGCATTTAGCTTTTTCAGCTGCAAAAATGGTGATTTCAAAGAAATAAACCAAATTTTCAACTCATTAACCCATGTATCTGAGTATTAGCGATGCTTGTATATTGAGCTTGTTTACTTTATTGGGTTGGTTCTTCACGAAACTCTTCATGCTCATAAAAATCATGATCTAAGGGTGTTGGTTCCACAAATAATTGCGATTGTCAATCATTATCATTTGCGGAAGATTCAAGATATACTCCTTGTTGTAGTTGAGCTAAAGATTCAGCGGCATTTCTCTCTTCACTATCATCCACCATTTTCACCCAAAAATTTTCTCTTAAAATTTTCCTTCCTTCTACTCTCACCTCACCCGAATTATAATATACTAATCATTTGACAAATAATCTTATAAATTTCCAAATTATAATTAACCACTAAACCTGATTAGTGAGGGGTAGATTAGGAATTAGGAAAAATACATGGATAAGGGGTGACTCTAATTTGCTATTTAAATCTCGTTTTTGTCTTTTTCCTATATCTCCAATTAACTTTAGTATCCCTCAATTGTACATTCTATAATATGGGGTTTACAATGGGTTTTTTATGTGAATACATAAAAAAAGGCAATAACTAAATCAAGAATATAAAACACAGTTTGGTTAACTTATAAGTCTATGTAAATGGCGGTCTAGATTTGTCCTTGACAAAGATAAATCTACGACTGGAATTGATCCCGTCAAACACAAGTGCGTGTGTATGGATTTTAGTTTTTAAAACGCTCCCCTCTCCGGGTATCTCAATGGAACTTTCATCTCAGTCTCATTGATATAGTCTTTTGAGTTTCCTCCTCCTTCCGCCTTACAGCTAATGGTGTTCGAGGTAATAATATCATTCATATACTCTAACTTTACCTTTTGCTTTCGTAACAAAAAATTTGACGGTACTAAGGAGTCTTATGTTGTACTTTGGAACGGGATCAATAGTTTTGATTTCAGTCCGAAGGGAACGACGGATAACTTGGGTTTCAAGTTGTAAATAAGAATTGGTATATCATATCTTTCTTTCTTTTTTTTGACTCTTAAAAGGTTAAAATTTTATTCAAAATTGCTATATCATATCATCATCTTCTTATTTGGCTGCAATCAATACCTCTTTTTTATTCTGGGTTCACTTAAAATTCGTTATTTTTGTTGATGCTTCTTCATCTACTTCCGCTCAATATACCCCCTATCGGTTAGTTTATTAATGCCAGTTTTTTTTTTCTTTTCTTTTCAGTGTCCATCAATTCATTTGTTTAAGAATTGTTTAGTTTATGATTTTCAGTACATTTTCTATTTGGATTGATCCTCAATAAATAAATAAAATTGTTGAACTTGAATTTTGATAGGTATGACTAAATTGATTCAAGGGTTATCGGAATTCAATTTCATTTTGAGATAGTGGGTTATATGGGAACGATTTTCTTAGTGAGTATAGTTTAAATGTAGAATTTATGATGATGTGGTTTTTTTTTTCCGTCCTTTTGAATGATTAATTGTATGCTTTACATTTGATTCATTCTAAATATAGGTTAAAATATATACTTGATTTTATTTTATACGAACATATATATGTGTCACTAGTTAAAATCTTTTATGTGAATTATCAGCGCAGAAACATATCCCAGTTTAATGTAAAAGATGTGTTAAAATGTAACTCGGTGATGGGTATTGTAATTTCAGGGTCCTTAACAATAAAATAGCTGCTGACCAACATTACAAATTCAGGGACATGGTCATCCGGATTCACTTTGAACCATCTAGCTTCTTGGTTGAGGGAACGGCCTGCACACTAAACCTGCAGGCCAGGTTTTTAAAGGTAATATTGTATACTACTGGAAAGCTTTCAACAATTTTGCAACAATAATTAAAACAATACTTCATTTGCTTAGCAGATTAAAGGTTAGTGCATCTCACCATTAGCAGGGAAACATGGAGTCGTCGTTGTAATAGAAACATGAGGTCATCCAGATTCCAGTCAGCATGGTTTAAAGTAGAAAAGTTGCAGCATTCTCCCTTATAAATATTCTCAACCTTACAGGTGTTCATAAGAAAATAAAGTGCAAAAATGTAATGCATTAACATGATACATAATATCAGTACTTTAACCATATTTAGCCCTAAATGGTGCGTACTATCAAACTATTATACTGATAATTTGTTATCCCTCAACGATTTTAGTGTTCTCAATTAATACATGTTTATAGTTTGTGTTGCAGAGAAGAGGCTGGACTAGTGATGATGGGTGCATGTTGGGTCTTCATCCAACCTTGATTTCCAATATTAGACTTTGGTATGGTCCGTAAGGAACAAACTCTAATAGTTTCAATTTTATCAATCAGAGTATTGTTGATAGTTCTATAATGTCCGGTAGACTCGGCAAGCTATATGAATCTTTCCGTTTCAATTGATCTCTCATTGTTTAAGATATGATCATAAGTAATTTATCTATGCCTCATATCTGTCTACTATTATTGTTTATGGAAACAACTGACGGAAAAAAAAAGTCTTTACTGTGTGTGGAGCATTTTCTATTAGTAAACTATCCATGTCTTCTTACTGAAAACGTTTTGTATATTGTGTTTTTTCCGATCAAGTGTTTATCGTGTGTTTGTGTAACTTTTTTTTCTCATCTTAATTAGGATTTTTAAGCTACATGTGATTTTTCAACAACCAACGTTGACTTTATTAGAAATAGCTTTCATATAAGCAGGTGAACGTGACACAATTGATGCAGCACAAAGTACAACAACAAAGATATATTGTAAGACTAAGTATCTATCTTGGATTGAGTAGTTTCTTTTTTGGATGCTTTTATACTCTGAAATTCCACTGTTACGTTATGTTATAATAATTTATAGAATGGGGTTACAACATTTTTTGCACCACACCATTACACTCAGGAACAAAGCTGTAAATGAGATTTCTCATTTGGTTTGTCTTCATGAAACCCGCTATACAGTGTGCAGCTCATCTTTGGTATAACCACATATGGCCCCTGTTCTTTCTCCGTTTCATTAGAGGTTACCTCGCACAGGTGAGTATTTGTTTCTCCCTTCTGTACCTTTTGATCTGAGATTTTATGATATATAAAAATATCTCTTTTACATCGATATATTTTTCTTTACCCTATATCCCTTTTGACCAGTGAATCTTTTTTTTCCTTTTCAATTAATCGTCGTTAACCCCGGCCAATAATATTTAATTCATCCGTGGGTCTAAAAGAACACATATGATTTTCATCTTTCATTTGACTTTCAATGCTTTGAATGTTCTGAAATTCCTGCCTTATATTATGATGCCTGTCAGTGTACCCCACATCCTTAGTCCAGTGGATGCTTCCATCAAACAGAATTTGTGATGCATGAGGTGCGAGAACGGTTACACTTTCGGAAGATTAAATTTTTTGTCCTTCCGATTGGATAGGAGTATCATCATCCTCAAATAACTAATTTGTAAGTCCCACTGTCCTCGGTATGAAACATAAATTCCCAATTTAGTTAACACATACAAATCCTATGTTTAATATATCTTTTTACTTCACATATTCCTGCATACTTAGGTGATTCTTTGTAGTTTCTCCCAATCAGAAACATGTAGAATACATTTACATTTAAGTTCCGAAGATGACCAAGTATCACTAATTCTACGTAGATATTTAAAGGCCAGATGTAACACCATGTAATTTGGTGGTTCTTTTAATCTGTATTATGCTCTATAATTATAGAAAAATTACTGCCACAATGCTTTTGTTTATAGAATATTACCACTTATGTGCTTGACAGTGAACCCTTTCACTTATGTGTTTGACAGTGAACACACAAACTGGTTGAATCTTATATGCTGGCAATTGGCTGGCTGAGTGGCAATCTAATTTTAAGGATGCTGGCATTAGATTCATGTGGCTAGTGGCATTGCCAGCGTTAGGTTTCTAGGAAGTAAAATATATGAAGAACAAGGTATCAGTCCGTGCTTCGCCACTGTCTATATACTGAAGTTCAACTTGGGTAGGATAATGAAATAAGCTGGCACTTCCAAAAATCACATCAATCACACGTGAATGAAGGAATATGTTTGATCTGCCATGGTTTCGGTTGACTGGATTTTTGTGTATATTATTATGATAAAACGTGTACTATGTTGTAATTTTTTGCAGTTTTTTAGATGTGAATGGAAGGGGATTGTGAAAACTAAGGGTGTACTTTAGAGATGTTGGATATCTACATCCTTAATCTTCTTATCGTGACAATGTCAAGTTCTATGTTGAACGTGAACTGGGGAAATGTTTGTAATATTGTGAGATATTAATGAAGGTTTGAGGCTTATCCTAACCCTTTTTGCATCATGGTATAATGATTGTGCTTCTCCATGATTTTCTTTGGACGAAGTTAATCGTTGGTAGTATTCATGTTCAAATCGCCAAGATCGGGAATGATCTTAGATATGGTTTCCCATATCATTGTTTGGTATAGATGATTTATTGCAAGTTCTAACATTATTTCCTTCTGTCCATCACCCGAAAAAGAGTCACCAAGACAGACTCAACAACTTAGTTTGGGTCTTTGATGTCCATATATTTGAATCCAATTTTTTTTTATTAAACGAATTTTAATTAAACATATTTTTGTTTTAGGATAATCAGAGGTGAATGAAGGAGATATAGAGACAAGAAAAAGAACTATTGTATTAGAGAGATCAGTGGTTCTATTACATAGGTTACAATATGTACATATAAAATGGGTAAGTGGATGGACAACACATCCATGGGCCGTAGGCCCTGTAACACTCCCCCTTATGTGGTTCAATAACAAAACTTTATACACAGTGCTTCACATATATTGCTTGGAATGTATTTCTTCTTGACGTCCTCTCCTTGATGGCTTGTGCCGAAATCAATTGCCTTAGTAAAACTTTAACAAGGAAAAACCCAGTGGGATAAAACCTTTATACAACTCTTCACATGTAGTACTTCACATGTTGTCTCTTACATTACATGTAGTTCATCACATGCAATACGATCTTCACAGATCGATGAGTCTAAGCTAATTGCCTCGTTAAAACTTCGTCAAGGAAACTCAGAGGGAAAAAACCTGAACTAAATAAAAAGAGTACAATAGTAGGTAAACTGAGAACATAGTTGGATGCATATACGTTGCCTCATTAAAACCTTGACAAGGAAAACCCAGTGGGATAAAACCTTGACAAAAGGAAAAAAGTACAACGTCATAGATGCAAGTAAATGTGATCTATTGCAGATGATCACTTTGCTTCGTTGAATTTGACTAGTTGCTTCACAACTCCTAAGACAGAAAATACTCGTGAGAGAGACAATAGCCTTACCTGGGAAATTACATTCCCGGTGTTTGTTGTTGTCTCATTAAAAACCTTGCCGAGCAACAAAACCCTGTGGGAAAAAGTAACCTCGGTGAAGGAAAAGAGTTCAACACACCATTAGATGCTCCTCCCGATGTCAGACAATTTTCATTAGTCTAATGCAGTCAAAAGGAGTTTATCACACTTTACTTTGGTGACTTGGATGTTTATAGAACCATGTTGTTGATTTTGGAAGTTACGTTTCTTAACAGACTATCGC
Source organism: Papaver somniferum (assembly GCF_003573695.1). Lineage (NCBI taxonomy): Eukaryota > Viridiplantae > Streptophyta > Magnoliopsida > Ranunculales > Papaveraceae > Papaver > Papaver somniferum. Next base: position 2,014,967 of record NW_020620936.1, on the reverse strand, counting down.
CATTCATTTCTTTGGTTCTGATATTTTCAGTAATATCAACGCGATCTTTATGTCTTCGACGTTCAACATACTTGATTTTTTTAGTGTTGTCTCGCTAAAAACCTTGTCGAGTAACAAAACCCTTTGGGAAAAACTATTCTCGATCGAAGGGAAAAAGAGTACTACACATCTTCAATTTCGAAGTAAAATATGTCGACATCATATCCTTGGATCCTCCCCCTGATGTTGGAATCTACCCCTGATTACTTTCAGAGTTGTTCCAGACAGTTCTTTTAGTCATGTATGTTTCGAAACTGAATATCGTTAATTACCTAGAACATAGTCCACCATATCTCCCCCTGATTACTTTCGATGGATAAGAGATTATTGTTCCTTCATAATCAAAAACTTTTGAATTGCACTTTCATTAGCATTCATTTTAATGTCTTTGCAGGGATAAAATAAACTCATGTCAATGGTTACTTTTAAGTATATGATTACTTGCATTATACCATTCCAATGACGTTGCGTTGGTGTTGAGCTATATCTAGATAACAAGTTCACTGAAGATGTAACATTTGGTCGAGTACATTATGCTACGTACAACAATGCGTCTATTGCACTTAGATAGGGGAATTTCATATCCCAACACATCTTCGTCATCTTTCTTTAGACGAAATGGTCATTTACTTATTTTGTACTTGAACTAATCATGGGAGTGCTATCAGGATGCATGTCTTTGTTAAATTGCCTGACAACTTTAGACATATGCAAACTGGTGGAATAATATACCACAAGGTCAGTATTCGGTCGAGCTTTCCCCAGATTTGCATCTCAAATTCGGATTTCAAATAGCTCTTAAGGTCTCTTATCACATCAAGAGTACACATCATGTATGTAACATCAACATAAATAGATACAATTCCAAATAAGGAACTTTCTTATGAACACGCAAGGAAAAATAACGTACTTGTCTATCCCCTCCAAATCAAATAGCCACTTAGACGGGTATACCACATCCGTATGATTGTTTGAATCTATAAGCGAGCGTTCTATCTAACTGTAAACGCACTCCGTGGTTTAGAGTCATTTGATTTGGGCAACAAAAGTCTATCAAGTACTTTTGTAAATATCTTCTATCTCTTGATTCTTTCAGAGATACGTAACAGCAACATACATATGCTGCATTTCAAGTCCTTTTGAAATTACCAAGCTAACTAGGTAGCGGAACTCTATAACATTCATTACAAGAGAACAATTCAAGGGCTTTGTGAGAAACCTCGCGCCACAAGGCGAGTCTTTGTACTTTAAGACTACTTTCTTCTAATTATTCTCTATGACAAATTAATTATGTATGTCCAATAGGCTTTACACTTGGTTGGTTAGCACTACCACACCAAAGACCCGTATATTTGTCAAAGAACTAAGTTCTACCTGGATTGAGTAGGCCAAATATGCTATGTATTTGAAATTAATCAAAATAAGGCATGGTTCGATCTCATTGTGCTCTACTTTTGGAGCAACTATTTATGGATTATATCATCACTGTGCACACATGATCCTTCCATTGACTCATGTGCATTCTCATAATCCGTCAGGATTTCATTGTTCTCTAGAATCATTTAAAATTTCGGAGCGTCCTCCAGTATTGATTCATGGACATAGTCAGAGACAATCAAATGAGATGATTTCATTAATGATATAAATTAGGTTGTGCCTTACTCATCTACTTTCTTTCTAGGAGAGCATTGATCGAACCTGGTGGTCTCTCCATCTTCCTTTATGGAGCCACGACCTCAACTACACTTCCACCAAGTATAGTTGCAACACCTTAGTCTATGGTGTACCCCATACCGAGGATTTCTAACCTTGCAGGAATATTTACAGCTGGTATGTGTGATCTTGTCACTTTAGCGATATCAGTGTACATTCTGAAAATTGACTATTCTTTGTCACTTCACATTTACATTTATGGAGTACAAGAATCAATATGATACACAGTGTGAACACACCACAACAATTCATGTCGTTACCGTAGAAAATACTTTTTCATATCTCCCCCTAACGACGGGAAGACTGTCTCATTAAAGTGATAACCTGCAAATCTAGCAGTAAGAGATCTCCTTCCAAAGGTTTTAAAATGCGGATAATTTTTGAGAGTAAATATCTAACAAAATTACTTAATCATTTTCGTGACCCATCATAGTACGATGTGGGCTCGTAATGGCACATATATAGTGCAACCAAAAATGCGTAATAACACAAATGTCAGGCTTGAATTCAGTTACCAACTAGTACGCAGAAAAGGTCGACTAATATTGGGTTCTAAACGGATTAAGTAAAGATGCGCGTAATATTAAAATTTAAGTTGACCGTTTATATGGTATGGACTTATCTTAAGACAAAGATAAAACCAGAACTAGACAAGTTCTAAAAAAATAAAAAAAATAAGTCCAACGGGTATTCATACCTTAACCATAAGCTTCGGTTTCCACTTTATATACACAGAACTGGGACAGCCTTAATCACGACGCCCTAAGTTGGATCGGACCGAACCGGAATGGGGGTGGACCTGGACCAAACCGAGGTGGGAGTGGAGATTTTCCTTTCTCCTTCGTTTACACAAACTCTTCGGCAAAATTTCCCCGTTCCCACCGATGGAATATAAATCCATAAAATCATGTAGAAAAAGGAAAAAGAAATAATCCAGAGAAGTAAGCATCGATTTAAAAAAATATAATTATGAAGGTGAATCTGTCAAGTCAAAATCTAATTAATGATTGACAACACTTGGTTAATCACCAACAGTAGCATATTCGTAAACCCACTATAATAGCCAGACGTTATAAAAATTTGCAGAGAAAAATTATGGAAAAATATAACGACACAAAACCGTACAAACAACATGTGATGTTGTATCAAGCAAGAATCACACGTTACAATTGATTCATATAATGGTAAAAGGAAATAAATAACCAAATAATAAAGACTAACAGTCAAATGGCATAAAAAGAAAATAATGACAAGTTAAACATAAAATCAAACGTCACATCAAGAACACATCATGGTTTAACATCTAATTCCTATTGAATGTTGTACATCATGATCTAAGAAGAGATTATTTTTATTTATTTTTTATTAATCAAACAGACACTAAAGTATATGTCAGAGTAATCAATCATGGGTCACAGAGTTATTCTTATAAAACTGATGAATCAGTGCAGCCAAATAATCAAACATGTTGCAGACAATAAAATAAATTAATTAAACAGTAATCAAATCAATGGAACACCAAAAGAACACAAAAGACAATAAAATGGGCATCGATTTGACAAGCTAGCATGTGGACCTATCAAGTAAACATCTAAACAGTACACCAATCAAGCAACGTAAATATAGACGTGATAGACGTCAGAGACGAGCGGTGATGCACAAACGTCAAAGCAACTAGCAAATGAAACAAAACTCTGTAAATCCATTATATCCCCAAAATAAAAAATAAATCGTTTAGGCATACCTATGGGGACACATCAGAGAACCATACAATGGGAAACAAGAACCCGTATAGGAGTAGCACAGTAGCCTTTTACGATAATCCTATTTGATTGAGGTACATAACGAACAGAGGTGGAGATTGGGACATCCGTTTGATAATAACAAAAAATTTGTGGCGACTGCAAGGTCGCAGTAAGCTCGTGTTTTCATTATTCTTAATTTACAAATACAGATCTTGAGAATGGATATTTTCGAAACTGTATTAGCAAAATCTGACGCGATCAAAGAAAGGAAAAAAAATGTTTTTGCGGCAGGGAAGAGCTCGTGCATGATAACGTGTTTTAGGATAATCATGGGTGAAGGAAGGATATATAAAGACAAGAAGAAGAACCATTATATTAGAGACATCAGTGATTCTATCACATAGGTTACAATATATACATATAAAATGGGTAAGTGGATGGCAACACATCCATGGGTCGTAGGCTCTGTAACAATTTTTTTTATTATTGTTTTAATTTTTAACGTACCATATTTTAGCTGTTGAAAGAAATTACTACCGGGAAGTTGGGTCATCAAGTCCATCCTATTCAAACTGGAGACCTCTATGGAATATATACCTATTGGCGTAATAATACATAATTGATTATTTTTTAAGCAAAAAAACATAGTTGGTGATGAGGGTATCATCCCGAAATATTATTCGAGCTATAAAAATTGGTAATTATGTTTGAGGAAGACTTGATTCGATGTCTACCATCGGTATAAATAATTTAGCATACAACTATACAAAAATATATAACACATCGGCATGGGTTAAGCCCTAGTCAAGCTTATAAAGCATAGTTTGGACAAAATAGGCAAGATAAAGAGTGGCCAAGATTCATTCTTGGGAAAGCTAAATCCATGGTTGTGGTAGTTTACATCATTATTGTATCATTAATTTCTTATAATAAATACTTTAGTAATCTCTTATTACAAATGTATTATAATTATCTTAATAAATATACTTTCATTAAATAATAATAAATTTATTAATAAAGAAACATAATATGACTTTTAAAATTATTTTCAAGTCATTACATTTTTCTAAACATATTTTTTTTAAATAAATAATAAATGTATTAATAATCATATTAATAGAAATTAGGGATCCGGGATGGTGTTTGAGAGTGGTGATGCATGAAGCCGGTGACAATAGTGGTGGTGGTGGAAAAGGTAGTGATAAATGGATCTACCATTGGGATAGTAAAGTTTTAAGTAGGTCCCACTATATGTTTCACTCGGTGGTTTTTTCGAGACATATATTTCGGTCAACCTAGCAATTCTCCATAAGAAACATAATAATTAAAAAATATGAAAAACAATTATCAGTTTATATAGAGCCAACACAAAAATGAAAAGGGTTAAAATTAACGTAATCTTTTTAACTTATTATGGACAATTGTCATTTTTATTCTTGCAATAGATAAATCTAAGGTTGTAATTATTTCTCATAACTGATGATTAAAAATATCCAATGGCTAAAGTTTAATTAACAGAATTATTCATTTGTTTTTCATAATAACCATTCTATTAATTTGCTATAGTAAACGTTGCATCAAAAATGATAATAATTAAGTTATTCTATTAACTAATATTTTTATTAAATAATGGAAAATATTTTTATTAAATATAATTTTTATTAACTAATATTCAAATTGGCCAACATTTATTAAATGACAACAATGGTGGTCGTGGTGGTGTAAAGGAAAAAACGTTGTGGTGTGGTTTGAAATGGTGATGAAGTTGTTTAAGAAACAACAACAATGGTGGATGGTGTTTTTGTACTCGTTAGTATTGGTGACCAAATTGTGGCCAGTGAGTAATTTCGCATCGTCTCACATATTTCTCATTAAATGGTTGAACATTATTTTTGTTCAATAATGATGGATAATAGAGTTTATTGTCATTTGTTCAAGTGGTTAACCATTTGACTACTAGTTATATTTTTATGCAGCGAATAACCTCACATTTAGAAGATGAATGTCGTAGATTGTCTGAGAGTTTTGAAGAATTAGAGATATATCTTTTCTGAGTCGAATGGGTTGCCATCTGGAATGGCTCAACATTTTATAATATAGTGACTTAGATAAATGAATTAGTATTTATTTGTGTTATTCGGATAGTAAGAGCATACGATGCAATAATGTACTGTAGAGTCCAAACTGAGTTTTACAGGGGTTTACTCAATAAAACTTTTATTGATTTCCCAAGAGTTTAATGGAATTACAAAGTATTGTGTTATTGGTTGTCTACTTTTAAAATCTCTTTCAAAGTTTATGTTACTGGTTGTAGATTGTCAAAAGTCTTATAAAGTTTGTGTTACTCGTTGTAAACTTGAAAATTCAAAGATTTTGCATACTTACCTATTTTCAAGAATTTGAGTGACTTTGGTGTATATGTTTGCCTTGATAAAAGTCTTGCAAAATATGTAATATTTTGGAAGACTTCCAAATTTTTTATAATTTTTTTAATTCTCTTTTATTTTATTTCATACAAAATCTACAAAACTTATATTATATATAAGTATAAATCATATGATATGATTAATCATTTTTTGTTACAGGGCCTATGGCCCATGGATGTGCGGTCCAACTAGATTCCTAGGGTTGTATATAAAGGAAACTATGTAATGTTTCTACTCTAATCTCCTAATAAAATTATTCTTCTCCTTCCTATTATCTTTCCTTGTTTTATCTAAAATTCTCCTTAAACACGTTATCATGCACGAAGCTTTACCGATTTTTTTCTCTACACGGATTATTGTCAAGCTAATGTTCAAATCGTTAGAATCAAATCAGATAAGTTGGATCTACTTTCTCCTTTTTTTTTTTCTCTTTCCCTGTTTTTGATTTTGGAATATCTAATATAATCGTGACTCTATTAAATCATGTGATGAAATTTGAAATTGATATGATCATACTGTGTATTTTGTGTAATTCAATTACAATCGGGTGATTACATTTTATGGTACGACTAACTTATGTAGTCGATTGGGTGATTACATTTTATAATACTAATACGAGCATATGTCTGTGATGGTATCGAATATGTATGTCAGCCCATCATTTGGAAACCCCTCGGAAAAGAGAAATGAAAGAAATCCCGTCCCAGATCCCAGCTGTCCGATTATGAATTGTTTCGACCCAGCTGTCCGATTTTGAACTGTTCCGACCCAGCTATCCGATTTTGAACTGTTCTGACCCGGTTGTCTGATACTGAACTGTTCGTCCCAGCTGTCTGATTCGTTCCAACCCGGTCCAGCCCAGCCCAGCACTATCCTGTTCTGTTCTGGTGGTTGGTCGTGCATGTCCGAGTGGGCTCCGGTTCTGTGTATGTATAAATGGAATCAAAGCTTGGCATGAGGTATGTAACTACTTAGATTCCTTCTTTAGTTTCATTTATTTTTGTTATTATTTTTTTTACTTTTGATTTTGTTAAACTACATATATATAGTACATTAAAAAGTCAATTTGCATTTGGGGTTAGCTGCAAGGGATTTGTTTAACTAAATTGGGTTTTTGTAATATTTTCAAATGTATTTTATCACGCTATTTTTAGTTGTCAAGTCTCTTTTGATTATTTGCAGTTTGTTAACATTAGGTGTGAATCCATTCATTTGAGATTGGATTATTTGTAGTCAGTTAACATAAGTTGATTAATGGTACTTTATGCATCCTGTTTACCATTCTCGGTTTGTGGCGTATTATGGTTAGACATGTTTTTATGATGCAGTCAGAAACATTATATTTTACTTATCTTAAGACAAATAATTTATCTATATTAGCCCAGCAGTATCATGTTCTGTTATGGTTGTTGGCCGTGCATGTTCGAGTGGGATCCGGTTCCGTTATGTATAAATGGATTCAAAGCTTGGCATGAGATATGTAACTATTTAGTTCTGTTATGAGCAGTGCTATCCCGGGCAGGACTGCTCAATAAGCAAGCAACTTATTTACTGTAGGATGATCTTCCCCACTGTTGGATTAGATTCATTTTCATTTTTTACATAAAATACAGCTGGTTGAGTTTGGACATTAGAAAGAGACCCCTTGACTTAAAAAAATGACATAAAAACAATCCCCTTCTTTTTTATGGTTATCTTGTTTATTCATGTTGGAAAAGAATGAACTTAAAAAATCCTGCAATTTTGAATCATGAGGTATGTGATAATGGAGAACAGATTAAATTAATGATTAGAAGTTATCAGAAAAAACTCTTTTTAAATACAATTGAACTCAAGTTTTCAACTGTTTACATCCATCTTCGGTACATGAAGATCTAAAGGAAGTTCATACTATATTCAACAATGGATATGAAGGTTGCAATTGTTTATATCTTTGGTACAAACAACGGATATATATGAAAATGGTACAACTAAACAATTCAGACTCTACATCTTTTTACAATAATTTAAAGCAACGAAAAATTTCCAAGAGATTTCAGTTGGAATTAATCATGATCAAGTTCAACATCAGGAACAAATTATGTGGTCTTCGCATGCAAATTTGATAATAACCTTAATTAAACGAAGAAACTTGAAAATCCAGCAAATAAAAAACACCACTCACTGAAAACCCCCACCAGATGTAATCTTAATTACAGATCTATAGATACAATTTAAGATAAACCCACAAATATTTTTTACAGTGAAAAACAAGATAATCAACGAAAATGGAAAAAAAAATCACATCTTGAGACTGAATTGATGAAATCAGAAACAAACCCGTCCACCCAAACTAAAATTTGAGCCGAAAAATAAAAAAAAATCACCCAATCACTTCACCCTTGAAGATTTCTCTCCTCTGGGAGAAACAACAGTAACGTCGTATCCTCATAAAAATAAAAGTGAAAGGATGTTAGATGCAATAAACAAATATTAGAAGGATCTAAAGTTTAATACGCTAACTATGCCAGTTGTATTTTATAGAAAAAGTAAAAATGAAACTAAATCCAACGGTGGGGCAGATAATCTTACGGCAAATAAGCTACTTGCTTATTAAACAGTCTCGCGCGGCTGCGCTGGACAGCATTGCTCTTCTGTTATTTTAGAACATACCTACTTCTATTTTTCTTTGTCTTAAGACAAATCCATATCATATAAACGGTCAATTTAGATTATGATTGTTTGTCTTGATCATTAAGAACTTTGGTCTTGTTATTTTGTTCTCTTGAATATGATATTAGCTATAGTTGAATGGTGTCTCTTGTTCAATTGATTGTACCAACTCGATTCCAATGTATTTATTTAAATGTTCCGTGGGATGTAATCCACTTGCTTGACTATTAAAGAGTCAGTAGTTTCAAAAAATACATTGCAAATAAAGTCACATGTATCCCAATTTTTGTGGAAGAACCCACAAAAAGTGATATGAGTCTGAAAATTCCTATTTTTCTAACTTCATCCATGATACTAGCAAAATTTAAGTATAACAACAAGAGAACTATCTTTAGTAATCTATTCAACCTAAAGTAAGTGGTTGACATGTATAGTGAGATTCTCTTGGCCTGTTGAGATAAAGAAATTTCTCAAATTAAGCTAAATGTAGCAAAATTGAAAATGGAAAGAACCCCGGAGTAATGAGGGTTAGATGTACTTACTCATGTGAAGCATGTGAAAATGGACATATATATATATATATATTATGAGACAAATATGTATTTTTGTACCCGGTAGTAATGACACCAAAATACAGGTATCAACTGAATATTGGATTAAGCTAAGATGTAATTCTAGATTGCATCAAAATAAAAGAGTTGGGAACGAATCTTTTTACTGGTACTGGTACAAGCAATGTAATACAGGTACCATAGTAACAATAGATTTTGTAGGAATACTTTAGAGATCAACTTTATTTGCAAGAAGAACTTTGCCAAGCCATTTGATTTCAGTTGAACTAGACCCATTTATATCACTTATGAAAAGTACATCATGATATATTGTGGATGGGGAAAAACGGTCCGCTGGTTTTTTAGGGAATGAGGGAATCACCGTGCGATAGAGATTCCTCGAATCGGCCAAACTGCTCAACCTCACACAGATGCACTGCAAAGGGAGTGCTTAGATTCGAGAGATCAATCTGTGGGACTCCGGCCTAAACCAAGTCAATGGCCGTTCCAGAGTCAATTCGGTCGCAAAGAGGGAGATGGGTTGATCTGTAGGAGGGAAGCTGAGAATTGTGTGGGATAAGTGATGATCAAGGATTGTGGATGTGTTGAAGGTTTCTGCAATTTTTGGTGAACTGCTGAAATTGAGTTCTGTGAATAAGTTTATAATCGAGTTTATCGATGATGATAATGTCTGTATTTTGTCCTCGATTTTGGACTTATTTATATTGCAAGAAATGATGAACACCATGATCCCTGTAAGCATGACGGTTTCTTGAGTGAAAGAGTGGGAAAATGAGAGATCGTGGTGAAACCAGTTCCAGGTCGTGCGGAGACTTGGTTGATCACTCACCCACTACTTTGATAACTCCTTCAACCGTTGACACAACTTACTCACATTTCTCGTTGTGGATGAATCCACATGTTGTAGGCCGCCATACCAAAACCCTAAATGATATCCCCCATTTGTGGCGTGATTGATATCTCACAAATCGTGGAGTCTGCATGACGGACGTGCATTTAATTAGTCACGTTGACTGATTTAAACAATGAGTCTATGTTTTGTTGAATTGAGCATGAATGACGAATTACTCAGTGGAACATTCGACTAGCTGAGAAAGTATTTCTCGACGAATTACTGGGTGTTGATGGTTGGATCAATTATTCGAGCAATTGAGCAAGTATTGTGAATTACTGAATATTGATATCTAGGAAATTGAGCAAGTATTGCTCAATTCGACAAATTACTGAATGTTGATAGTTGGGTCAATATTAAAGCAATTGAGTGATTGCTTAATTCGACGAATTATTTATTGGTGTCGTGACCCAATAAAATATTAATTAAAATATTGATAGATTACCAAATATTATATAATTAATCCGCATGTTGTTTGCTGGATCAATATGAATTTATTTAGTGTTTGAACTGCTCAGATTGATGATTTGTTGAGCGTTTGTTCAAAACCCTAATTTTTGATCGATTGCTCATTAAATGACGAATTGCTGAAAATAGGTCATGAGCGAAGGAGGGACCGACCACTGGGACTATGGACGTCCATGTGATTCCCAATTGTTCTAGTGAGCGTATGCCAGGGTCTTGAGTTGACCGGTTGGTGAAGGAATGACGATTAAATGTCAGTTTCATCATTTATTGAAATAGTGCTCGATTGAGCATTAGGTGATAAAACCTAATTATAGAAAAGTGGGGGACCGACCAAGATGAGACTTGGTGGTCGTGGGACCGCTGATGGGTGTTTGCACAAACTCTGAGTTGGTTGTGAAGAGTTTGGACCCAATATGAGCAATTGCACAAATTAGGTCAAAAGTGTGAAAACGTGTGGGACCGGCTCGTTGAAAGCCTTAGAGCCGCCCTTGGTCGGTCAAGAGAGCGTTCCCGTGTCTCCATAATGCTCATGTCTCAGTCATGAGAGTTTCAGCATTTTCTGATGTGTGTTCGAGCAATATTTCGGATTTTCAGAAGAGTTTGATCTTTGACTGAAATCCTCGATTTTGCTCGAATGAGCAAGTATGCTCGTTTGATCAATATTTTGTGAACAATAAAATAATAATATTTTAATATATTTTTCGTGAGTAGCCTAGTCGGTCGTGTGACCATGTTGACTTTTGGCATTTTCATGGTTTGCACAATATTTGAGAAAATACGGAGAAACCATGATTTTTGCAAACAAGGGAGTTTCAAAAGATGAGAAAAATAACAATTTATGAAAAAAATTTAGGGATTGCAAGGTGTGGGACCGGCCACGGATAGGGCATGGCCGACCGGTCAAGTTGCCCTGTCCCGCAACACCTTTCCCTATTTTTTATTATTATTTTTCGTGAAACTACACAAAATTGGGGAAACCACAAAATATGGAGAAACCATGAGTTTTGCTCAAACAAGGAAAGTTGCTGAGATGGAGGAGTCTTCATGAGTTTATGAAAACAACAAAAATAAGGAAAAATAATGGAGGAAGCATGGGACCGGCCACGGCTAGGGCACGGCTGGCCAGCCGGTAGGCCCGGCCCATGGGCGCTTCTCCATTATTTTAGTATTGCTATTTTCTCTCTCCTGTTTTGTGCATGATTCCTCATTTATCCATATTTTGGATGTGCTTTCGCGCATTTGGGTGCTCGTTCGTGCATCATTGTCGAGTACACTTGCACTATATTATGGGGCTTACTCAGTAGTCCAGATGCCCTATTTTTGAGTAACTATTACTAATTTATGAAATTCAGCGGAGAATGATTCATGAAACTGAGTAATAAAAGTGAGTAGTTTTTATTATCAATTCATAGGATCAACCGCGGATTCGACCATGAATTCGGAATAATAAAATAGGTATTACCATTCCATGGGATCGTGGATTCGACCATGAAATCGGAGTAATAAAATAAGTGGTGAAATTACCATTTCATGAGACCAGCCGTGGGTTCGACCATGAAATCGGAGTAATATCTATTACCATTTCATGAGATCAGCCGTGGATTCGATCATGAAATCAGAGTAATACATTTATCTATTACCATTTCGATCATGAAATATGAGTAATGAGATAAGACAGATTATTTTCTAGGAATTCAGTGGTGAATGTCACGGTAGAATTTAATCTCTTGTGTATAGTTAGTGAATCAGCGAGTGTTGCCGATGTCCTGAAGACGTTATTGCTCTCAATCTCACGGAGAACCGCCTGGGTCTATACACGTCTCTCTACATAGTCAGGGAACAGTGAATGTCACCGACGTCCTGAAGGCGTTATTGCTATCAATCTTACGGAGAACCGCCCAATCGTTCTTCTATGTAGAGGGGGGTCTCTCTCATGTAGTCAGGGAACAGTGAGTATCACCGACGTCCTGAAGGCGTTATTGCTCTCAATCTTACGGAGAACCGCCCAATTATGTTATTCTACATAGAGGGCATGATGAAATGCAAGATATCGAACGCTCAGCTAGTGGAGGCCTTCCGAAATGCATAATCATCGTGGATTCGCAAAATATGAATTGTCACATGCCTGAAAGCCGTGTCAGAAACATGTATCACGATTTTACGGTTTTAACCTTTGTTGAAAATCCACCATCTACATATATCACGAGACGATCTTTACATCACTTGAGATATATCTGGATGAAAAGTATATTATCCCCCATGAAACGTAACATATATTCACTCTAAAGTACTTGAGTTGAATCCCATTTTTTTAACGTAATAAGGCCACACCACTTATTAAATCTCTCAAGACTTATTGATAGTGGTTTTTCTCCCACTAATTTAAGGAATGTACACTAGATGTTGAAACTATTTCCTTATAATGTAACTAAGAGAATTGGATCATCGAGCGCAGCACTGCTCAAAAAAATTTATTTTCAAGATAGAATAAGACGTCACATAATCTCTACATGTACCGAGAGATAATCACACCTTGTTAAATTCCAAACAAACCCATGCAAATGGATATCATGTCGAACCTCACAGCGGTGAGAATGTAATTGTTTGCATTTTTATAGTCTCTAATATATTTGGAAGGAAATATATTTCAGAGAAACTAATGAGTCAACTAATGAAATGTAAATCACTTTAGTATTTGGATTATTTAATCCATATTGATTCCGAAATGTTGGGAATTGACTCATACAGGCTTTGGCATAACCAAAAAGGAACTTTGGTTGTGACATGATATTTTGTTTTGAAAGGACTCATACGTACATCACTGTGTTTGAGTGGACGAGAGAATGGGAAAAATATTGACGGAATGCGAAGTAATGGCATATCTCTCAATAAAATAAGTGTTTTCTAAAGTACTAGATGCACAATCTCCCCCCCCCCCCTAAACAATCCATATTACAAACAAAAGGAGGTGATATTTAGAAAAATATCCATGCAGAATGCGGACCATTAAAGTGACTTATGGCTCTCGTGGATTTTTGACATTTTGGACTAGCTATAGTTCCAAAGTAATTTTGCGTTTGAAAAACTACTAGCACATATTATACATGTAAGGACTCACCACCCCTTGTAAATGTTAGAGAGTATACGTCAAAAGGAATTGATGGTTATTGCATGTTTAATAGGATCAATGTAGAGCATCCTATACCACATGGTCTCGCAAAGGCTATCATCAAAGGTTAGAGATGGTGCCTAAGGCATGGTTATGCATACCAACCTACCTTCAACTGCTTGGGAAATATGAAATATTACACGCATCTTCACTTATTCGTTTTAGACCCACAATTGGTCAACCATTCTTTGTGCACCAGTTGGTAACTGGATATAAGCCTGACATTTTGTGTTCATACGCATTTTTGGTTGCACTTGCGAGTCCACATCGTACTATGATTGGTCACGAAAACGATTAAGTAGTTATGTTGGATATTTACTCTTAACAATTATCTGCGTTTTAAAACCTTTGGCAGGAGATCTCATACCGCTAGATTTGCGAGTTGTCACTTTAATTAGACAGTCTTCCCGTCGTTAGGGGGAGATAAGAAAAAGTATTTTCTAAGGGAATGACAGGAATTGTCGTGGTATGTTCCCAATGTGTCTCATATTGATTCTTGTATTCCACAAATGTAAATGTGAAGTGATAAAGAATAATCGATTTTCAGAATGTACATTGATGTCGCTAAAGTCATGAGATCACACATACCAGCTGAAAACCTACATAAAAGATTACAAATCCTCAATAAGGGATATACACCATAGACCAAGGTATTGCAACTACACTCAATGGAAGTGTGGTTGAGGTCGTGGCTCCATAAAGGAAGTTGAAGAGACCACTTGGTTCGATCAATCCTCACCTAGAAAGGAAGTAAATGAGTAAGGCACAACTTATTTATATCATCATAAATCATCTCATAAGATTGTCTCTGAATATGTCCATGAATCAAACGGGAGGACGCTCAGAAGTTTTGAATGATTCTAGAGAACAATGAAATCCTGACGGATTATGAGAATACACATGAGTCAATGGAAGGATCATGCATGCACAATGATGATAGAATCCATAAATAGTTGCTCTATAAGTAGAGAACAATGAGATCAAACCATGCTTTATTTTGATTAATTTCAAATAAAGAGCATATTTGGCCTTAGCAATCCAGGTAGAACTTAGTTCTTTGACAAATATACGGGTATTTGGTGTGGTAGTGCTAACCAACCAAGTGTAAAGCCTATGGGAATATGTGGTTATTTGTCAAAAGTGAGAAGAATGAGGTCTTAAAGTATAAAGAATCACCTTGTGGCACGAGGTTTCTCACAAACCCCGGGATCGCTTACTCTTTTGAACATCATAATATGCAGTTAATTAGTTTGCTTGGTAGTTTCAAAAGAACTTGAAACATAGTAGATGTGGTTATATCTCTGGAGATTTAGACTCAAAGATATTTGCAAAAGTGCATGATGCCCTTTTGCTTCCCAAGTCGGATGACTCTAAACCACGGAGCGTGTTTGCAGTTACACTGGAATATTCACTTATTGATTTAAACAATCAGGCGGATCTGGTATATCTGTATAAGTAACTATTTGATTGGGAAGGGATAAACAAGTAAGGTTTTGTGCCATGCGTATTAAATAAGTTCCTGATTCAGAGTTATAGCTATCTATGTCTACGGTATGGACATGATAAATACTCTAAATGGAATAAGAGATCTTACAAGCTATTTAAAATCTGAATTTGAGATGAAAATCCAGGGAAATCTCGATCTTATCTATATTCTGAACTAGAAGACCGAGCTTGTGGTATATTATTCCACCAGTTTGCATATGTCCATTGTCATGCAATTTAACAAGAACATGCATTCTGCTAGCACTCCCATAGTTAGTCAAGGATCAAATGTAAGTAAATGACCAATTCGTCTAAAGGAAGATGACGAAGTTGTGTCAGGAGATGAACTTTCCTTATCCAAGTATAATAGACGCATTATTGTACTTAGCATAATTTACTCGACCAAATGTTACATCCTCAGTGAACTTGTTAGCTAGATATAGCTCAGCGTCAACGAAACGTCATTAGAATGGTATAGTGAATGTAATCATGTACTTAACAGTAACCATTGACATGAATTTGTTTTATCCCTGCAGAGACATAAAAATGAATGCTAACGAAAGTGCAATCCAAAGGTTGTTGATTATGAAAGAACAATAATCTCTTCTCCAACGAAAGTAATCAGGGGGAGATACGATATACTATTTTCTAGGTTATTACTGATATTTAGTTTCGAAAAGTACATGACTAAAGGAACATTCTGGAACAACTGTGAAAGTAATCAATGGGAGATTCCGACATCAAGGGGAGGATCTAAGGATATGATGTCGACATAATTTACTTCGAAATTGAAGTTGTGTCGTACTCTTTTTCCCTTCGATCGAGAATAGTTTTTCCCAAAGGGTTTTGTTAATCGACAAGGTTTTTAGTGAGACGACAATAAAAGCATCAAGTATGTTGAACGTTGAAGACATAAATATCGCGTTGATATTATTGAAAATATCTGAATCAAAGAAATGAAAAACGATAGTCCTTTAAGAAACGTAACTTCCAGAATCAACAACATGGTCCTATAAACATTCAAGTCACCAAAGTAAAGTGTGATAAACTCCTTTTAAATGCATTAAACTAATGAAAATTGTCTGACATCAGGGGAGCATCTAATTGGTGTGTTGAAATATTTTCCTTCACCGAGGTTGCTTTTTCCCACAGGATTTTGTTACTCGGCAAGGTTTTTAATGAGACAACAACAAAATATCGGGAAGTAATTTCTTAGCTAAGGCTATTGTCTTTCCGAAGAGCATTTTATGCATTAGGGGATGTGAAGAAACTTGTCAACTTCAATAGAGCACAGTGATCATAGGGAACGGATCACCTTTACTTGCATCTGTCACGTTGTACTATTTTCCCTTCGTCAAAGCTTTGTCCCACTGTATTTTCCTTATCAAGGTTTTAATGAGGCAACATATTCGAGTCCAACTATTTTCTAAGTTTGCTTAATATTGCACTCTTTTTCTTTAGTTCAGGTTTTGTCCCTCTGGGTTAGCCTAACGAAGTTTTAACGAGGCAATTAACTTAGAATCGTTGATCTTTGAAGATCGTGTTGATGTGATGAACTACATATAAAGTACGAGGCAACATGTGAAGTACTACATGTGCAGATTTGTACCAAGGTTTTATGCCACTGGATTTTTCCTTATCAAAGTTTCAATGAGGCAATTGATTTCGGCACAAGTCATCAAGAAAAACGACATTTGAAGAATTATATGTGAAGCACTATGTATAAAGTTTTGTGTTTTGTTATTGAACCGCACAAGGGAGAGTGTTACAGGGCCTACGACCCATGGATGTGCGTTCCAACTAGATTCCTAGGGTTGTATATAAAGGAAACTATGTAATGTTTCTACTCTAATCTCCTAATAAGATTATTCTTATCATTCCTCTTATCTTTACTTGTTTCATCTATAATTCGCCTTAAACAATTTTTATTAATTTTAATTATTATGTACAATTGTACAAAAATAATTATTTGAATTTATGATTACACTTTATTGTATTTTATTGAATAAAAGAAATAAGTTATATATATAAAATAATAATAAATTATTTTAGTTGAAGTTACTATAATAAATAAGCTACAATAAATTTTGTATTTATGACTATCCTGCATATTTCCATATAAAATTTGTTTTTACAACTCTTCAGGACTCTACAAATGTCTGCAAGACATTAGACAACTTTGCATAACTCCGCAAAATTTTGCTCAATTCTGTATAATTCTCGCAAAGTCATTAATTTTCATGACTCTTTTTAAATCTCTACAAATCTACAAATGTATTTATTGAGTAAACCCCTGTTAATCTTCTTGGACCATTTTTAAAGGGGACAAAATCAACAAGGATCTGGACGCATTAATACATACACAATTATTTATGGGACGAATAAGTTCGAGTGATGTAATTTGTTTTAACTTACATAGTTCGATGTTTTGGTTTTGCGCGGTCACTAAAATAAGGGAGATGCAAAAGGGCAATACTGTTTCAAATGATCAATAATATAGTTTGGTCTTTGCCAACTACAAAACATATCAAATATCGTTGTTTTTTTTGTGAAAGAGTATGTGAAAAATAATTCTAATAGGGTACAGCTCGGGAAGAGGCATTATTTGGGAGAATGTCAAAATATCAAACATACTGGAAATGAATCGTATATGAGTACATGATAAAATATTAGTGGACTGAAGAATAAAAATATCTATTAATTTTTCCTTCACTTTTGTAATGACAAGGACAATAAACTCGATAATTAATAAATATTAAATTTAATATCTAGATAAAAATTACCCATGCCGTTTCGGCACGCATTAAACGCTAGTACAACCTATGATAAAGTTAAATACATCCGACAATTAGAATCTAAAATATTTGTGAACCTAGTTTACGTCAGTAAGTTAAATCCACCTTTATCATCATATCTATTCGTCTTCTTCTTATTTTAGACGTGATTGAACATCATTGACGGATAAATTACGTATTACTTTAAAATTTTGAAAATTCATAGTCTTTTTCTCTATGGTAAGCATTTCCTCACATCCACTTCGCGATTCAAGGATGCTTAATGATTTATCCATCATTCAACATATTGAATTTATTTTTAGGGATTTTTCATTAGCTCAATTTATATTGGTTTTCTATGAGATGTAAAATGTTCGTACCAAACGTGATGAAACAATTAATAACTACTTCCTAGCCGCCGATTTACTATTTTCTCAATTTATATTGATTTTTTATAGAGTGTTCATTTGTAAGCTAGGTTGGAGGATATTGAAGCAACCAAATTTACTACTTTCTCATTTTATGAAAGACAAATACTTTCCTAATCAGAATCAGCTAGAAATTGATAAAGCCACCGATTCCTCTCCTTGGGTATGGAAAGGTATTGTAAAGGGTTTGAAATTTATTAAAGATAACTCTATAATTAAAATTAATAATGGGGTCTTACTCGTATTTTACGTAACTGGATTCCAGGGAATTTGCATCCCCCGGTGCCCAGAATTGCTACTCATGGTAACTATGAATATGTTCATGAGCTTTTAGATGCTCAGAATGTTAGTTGGAATGACAATCTGATCTCAACTTTATTCACAGATGAGGAGGTTACTAAAATTAAGTCTATTAGAATAAACCTTTTACAAGATGATTTGTTAATGTTCTCACACCAACAATGGTAAATTTACCATTAAGTCTGCTTACAAAGTATATATGAAAGACTTTGCGTCACCTACAGACTCTGCTTTCTGGAGGAAAGTCTAGACAATTGATTGCTTGCCTAAAATTAAGTTTTTCTTATGGAAAATATTTGCTTATATGTTACCTGTTAATTCTATGCTTCAGTCTTATAACCCTGAAATAGATTCTCTCTGTCCTCTCTGTCAGCAATATGAAGAAACAATTATGCACCTTTTTATTGAGTGTTCTGTGGTGAAACACTTATGGTTTGCTCCGTCCTTACAACACTTGATTCACTTAGATTTCGACTGGATTGATGACTACTTTCTGTACCGGCATGACTCTGATTTATGAGTCTCCCCTTATAATGTTCCTTGGTCTAGTATTGGGTCTATTGACTTATGGTGTATCTGGAAGTTCAGAAGTGAAGTTATTTTCAAGAATGTTGCTTTGGATCTTAACAAGATCATTTTGGGTACTAAAAGAATGATTAGTTCTTATGTTTTTCTTCATTCTCATCTAGTTTGTTTGCCTGTTGAGAAATTCAAGTTCCCTGCTGCTAAAGTGGAACATTTTATGTTTATTGATGGCTCCTTTAAAGATTATAATATGGGTTTGGGTGTAATTTGGTGTGATCCTGCAGTAAATGTAAAAAGCTCAAGAGCGGACTTTGGTTTGATGTCAGATGCAGTAGGAGTTGAAGCTGCTGCTCTAATTTTTGCCATCTCTTGGGCAGAAGAGATGCATCTTTCCAAGGTTGTCTTTGTCAGTGACTGTTTGCAGCTTGTTCAGTTCATCAACGGTGCCAATATTAGCATTGCTTGGAAAAGTGATGATCTTGTCGAGCAGTGTCGGAATTTAATTACAAGTTATGTGTCTTTTAAAATTATGTACATTAAGCGTGTGAAAAATAAACTAGCAGATCGGCTTGCACGCCGAGCTAAAAAACTGGGTCTTAAGTATCTTTGGGTCTCTTTTGAACTCTCTTATTAGGGAGGAGAACATTAAAGAAATCTGTAACTCTGTTATTTTAATCTATCGGTTGTGGTTCTTTAGCAACAAAAATAAAACCTACTTCCTAGCCATTTTGGGATTTAATACGTCTTTAGGCTTTCACAAAGAATTATCAGACAATTGATAAATGTTCTAAGAGTCATGAATACAAGTGTGCTTAATTACATGTTTAGACAATTGTTTCTCTGTAATGATAATGAAACCCATCGATCAAAAAGAAATCGACCGAGATGGTGATAAAGATGAGTCTGATTACCCACTTCAATTAGAGTTATAAATATTTTTATTTTTATTTTCTGGTTGTATTTAGTCTAACTGTGGGTTGTATTTAGTCACTGCAAAAAAAAAAGATTCATCCTGCTTGGAAAATAGTGTCTTTTTTCCTGGCTAGTTTGGGGCCTAGTCATATTATTTGGGCCCTATGACTACAAGACAAAAATAGACATTTAGAAGTAAAATGGAAAACCCTTTATCAAACGATTTTACTTAATGACTAATTTACCCCTGATTAATTAGCGTTAATCAGATGATTAATTGATATTTAATCATGTTAACCTAGAAATCGACTAATTTTTCATCATCATCAAAATATGTAAAAAAATTGATTTTTTTTTTTTTGAAAAATCTCAACCCAAAATCGGTATACGTTCATGTCCTCGTGAACCGATTTTGGGTTGGTGTTCACGAAGCGCACCAAGAATCGGTTAACATATATATACATAAAATCTGATTATTACAATTGGTTTTTCATTAGGCTTACAGAAAAGAAAAAAAATTGTTTTCACCCAGAATCGGTCCACATGGACATGAACATCAACCGATTATGTGTTGAAAAACATCAAACAAAATTAAAATTCATTACTACTCCATATATATACCCGAGTTAGGAATGATTATGATTTCGTACTCATTCTCAGATCGAGTACGAGTCATACTCTAATTGAAAATGAGTATGAAATCATACTCATTCTCGAGTATAAACCATACTCATTTTCAGGCCGGGTAAATTTTGTATAAATTTATACTCATTTTGAGTTCGAGTGCATCACTTGGATTTTTGAATGAATATGAAATCATACTCATTCTATGATCGAGTAAGTCATAAAATTGTTAACAATCGGGGATGTTATATAACCATATGGACCGATCCTAGCAGTTAAGAAATCAAATGTTATATAACCGGATTATGTGAACATTCACATAATTCGATTCTAGCAAAAAAAACATACAAAGAACTTGGTATTTCTTCCATACAAGAATCGGGGAATATGGGCATGAACCGATTCTGGTTAAATATTCATCAACCAGAAAATACATACAGAATAATCGGTTGACGTGTTCATGAACATGGATCGATTATCATAGGAATCAGACAATATGGACATGAACGTCAACCGATTATGACCAAACATAAAAATCCAAGATTGTTTGTAATTTTCATTTTTGAATGGATAAATCTATCACAAGCATAATTAAGAATAATGGGCTGCAATCGACTATGTTTAGCTTGAATTTTCTTTAAAGAAAATGAGATGATAAAATTTCCTTTCAATCGATTCGATGTAGTTAGAATGGATCGATGAAATTAGGTTTCAATTTTTGTTTGTGTTTGAAATGATTTGAATGGATTTTAGTTTTGAAAAAATTTGAATAGGTTTAAAATCTAAAAGAATAAGGCTAAGAATAAAATTTTAATAATGAGGGTAACTTACATGGGGTTAGTCCTCGAGTGATTTCTGGGGAGTTGAGTGTATTTTAAATCTCAGGAATTTTGAGAGAGTGTAGGGAGTTTGAGAGAGTTTGGTGTTTTTGAGTTCAGGGAGTTTGGGGGAGTGTAGGGAGTTTGAGAGAGTTTATTAGAGGGAGTTTGGGGGAGTTTGAGAGAGTTCACTCCTAACCCATTCTCTTTTAAGAAACAATAAACCCTCATTTGCAAATAACATTGATCTTTAATCAAAAGAAAAAAAAATAAATGAAAATGATCATATCTCTGCATCAATAGTATGTTATTTTGTGCAACGAGATAATTTTTTTTCCCTTCAATTTAACGGTCTCCATACAATTCTAACTCCCTTTGTTCACAAACTTTTTTCCACACTTTCCTGTTGAAGTTTTTACTAATTGTCCACCGAGAGCGACCAAATGTGTCACGTATTGTGATGGAATTAAAATTTGGTTCAAAATCTTTTCTCCGAGCTATAGCATTTATTGAATCTTATTTATTTCTAAAATTAGGGTTCTTATTTGGGGTGGTTAAGGGAGTAGTGGTTGGTTATAGGTGGTGATGGTAGTGGTGAGAAAATAGTTTTGACGGTGGTTGCAGAAGTGGTAATGTAATTCAACTCAGGGAAGCGCTAATTGCGAAGACTTCTACATTTTTTTTTGCTGGTGCATATTACGAGATATGTAGATCTAAACAAATCTATATATCCACACGTTTTCATGGATTCTAGATCACTATCCTAATATTTTCCTAGAAATGTTTCACTGTATCATAATGGCCATCATCTGACAATCATTTCATCATGTTGGGAACAACATTTTTGTTGGTGAGATTTGAGAAATCCGTATGATTTGAAAAGAAAGATTTTGAACCAAATTTGGTTGTGAGACCAAAATACACTAAAATCTCCACTCTTTTGAGAGATTTGTTGTGAGACCAAAATACACTAAAAACTCCTTCGAACTCCCCAAAGCAACCAACTCCCTAGTATTGTAGGGTTTTATGACTAACAGGGAGTTCAAGAGCTTTTTTTAAACTATCCAGCGACTAACAGGTGTTTTCTAGGGAGTTTAGGAGACTCCTCTAAACTCCCCCACGACTAACGGGGATTTGAAGAGACTCCCTCAAACTCCCTCAGGACTAACAGTAGAAAACCCAAATACATTAAAATCTCTCGAACTCTCCCACGACTAACTCCCTGTTAGTATTTTTATCTAATTTAGGCACTCCTTAATCCCTTTCTCTAGCTTGGGTGAGTAAATTTACTGATCCCAAATAACTGACCTAGGCCCTGTTAGGCTGGTTTTTTTGGGGAAGATGATCCATCTTAAATCCAATTTTTAACTTGGAACGATTTTTTTTTTAATCTTAAATAAACAAGAGTGATAATTTAAATGGCTTTCTCGTATTCGAAATCTGAATCAAACCCTTAAAAAAATCAAATCGAACGAGAACCACTCTGTAATAATTCTTTTTAATTTTGGTACCGAAGGGTAAAAAGAACACAGGGAAACCCCACCGCAGTGCGTTGCAATTCCCAATTCCTTTCTCTCTCCCTCTCTTCGAGTCTTCCTCCTTGTTTATGTCGAAATCTTAAACCCTAGCCCTAATTTTCCACTGTATCACTCACCATCTCCTTGTCTGTTTCCGTCACTGTAATCTCATGGATTTCAGATTTCGACCTGAAAATAGAAATGCTTCGTCTCCATATTTCTTTCCGCCCAATTCCCATAACAATAATTATTTCACTGAACAAGCAATGCGTGGTATGAATCACTAAATCAAAACAAAGCCTTGATTTCATTTGATTTTCTGGATACTCTGTTTTTGGTAGTAATTTTATTGTTCTTGTGTTTGTTTTTCAGCTGGTTATTTGAACAATGGTATCGTAAGAACAGATTTTTTTGGCAATTCAGATCCTGTTAGAGAAGCTATTCAAAGAGAAATTGAAAAAGAAAGAATTCGTGAAGAGATAATTGCAGCTGAACTTATCCGTAAACGTGCATTAGAAGCTGAAGTTAGAAGAGAAATGGCTATGGAGAGAGAATTAGGGTTTCCATTACTTTCTAATTCTTTGCATTTTCAGCATAATAATCATAATCTTAATAATCAAGTCATTGATACTTCTTCTAGGTTACAGGACAGATTTTCTATCTCATTACGACCTGAAGTTGGAAGCTTTGACAGGTTACCGTTTCAGCGACATCCTGAAGCGGTTAAAATCACTGAGGTTGGTAAGAGGAATTAGTTTGATATTTACATTTAAACTACGCAGTTTATCTTTATCTCATAACTTCTAGTTTTTATTGATCGAAAAAATTGTCTATTTTTTTTACTTCATTATTATTCTGATTTTGATTTAATTAACTCTGATGTGTGTTGAAATGATTATGATGATTAGGATTTTCCTATTTTGGGGATTCTAGAAAGTTAGAGCCAATCAGAAAAGCCAAAAAAAGATTATAGAAAGCTACACTGTTTTTACCTGAAGTAGTAAAAACCCAAACTAGAATTTTATGAAATTTGATTTAAAATGTTTCCAGATAGGGTAATGCAGTCAAGTGAGAAAGTCTGATCAAAATATGATGGTTTATAGAGTGTTTTTTTCGTTTTTGTTTTGTTTTAACTGCGCCTCTCTTTTCAAGATCAACCTCTATGTTCTCATTTTGAAAATATCTTTGCCAGGAAGAATTGTCATGTTTCGAATGTCTAACCAAGCATTCTATAAGAATTAGGGATTGTTCTTAAAAACAAAATTAAAGAATTAGGGATTGTTCGAAACGTTTGAATCATTTTCTTCAATTGCAGCATTCTATTAGACTAATTTGAGTCTCATCTCACCCCCTTGCATATTGGACAAATACACCTACATGGTATTCAGCTGACGGTTTGCATACCATGTAACTGCAGAGGGAGAGGAAGAGGGCTATAATAAATTGAAGAAGTTAAATCTCTGATAGACTGTTTTGCTTAGATAAAAGACATCTTTGCTCCTTAATTCTGTCAGGATATAGTTTCGTTCAGATTGGATTCCGTTGAATCAGTAGTTCATTTTGTTTTTGCTGAAGAAGTTACTCTAGCAGTAGTGCTCACAAAGGAGAATACAGACTGTAGGATACTGCTATTTTACACATTTTGCTACACAAATAAGGGATGTGATAAACTTCATGCCACTTTGTGTTTGCAGTGTCATAAAATCATGTTGGCCAGCTGCATATCAGGGGGTGACATTTGGTTTATTGGAACCTAAAATTGTGTTGCCAATTTGTACGAGTAGAATTGTTTAGTTGTGGATTTCATCCAGGGTGGGTAGTTGATGACCAGGAACTACAATTTAGCTTTCCACTGATAGATCTTAGGTACACAGTAAATTTTCACTTCATGAATAAAATGGTGTAGGTTTGTCCATAAGAGTTATGCTAGATGCACCTGCAGCTGCCTTCGCAAGAACTGCGATTAAGCTTTCCATCGATAAATCTTTGGTACACAGTAAATTTTTATTTCATGAATAAAATGGTTTAGGTTTGTCCATAAGAGTTATGCTAGATGCACCTGTAGCTGCCTTCTGCAATACCCATTGTGGCTCTAAATGAGTATCCTCAGGTACCCATCCAGTTCAATCAACTGTGTAACAAAGCACAAAAACATGTTCATTCTTTTCCTGATATTTCTTAAGAAATGTGTTTGACCTCTTTTTGTTTGAGTTTTGTTTGTCCATACCTTTACCAGAAATAATTTTTATTTTCTTATCCCTGACTTTATCCCTGTTTATGTATTGGGAATGGCTAATAAGCAAGGCCATCAATCTTGCTAATAAATACAACATTATGGTAAGCTGCGTGATGATCAGTTGGCTAGGAAGCGTTCAGTATTGTTGTTAAATTTCAAGCATGCTCATCTCTGAATCATGTTGCTGGAAACCTACGATTTGGATGTTTTTTTCCCTTGGTTTGTCTATTAAGTACTGTTTCAGTCACAAAGTACAACTAATTCCACAGAAGAAAGTTTCTTTTTAAAATTGCTTTACTCTTGCTATTTCGGCTGAAAGTACTCAATGTGATTGCCCCTATAAGTAAGGCCAGGTAAATATGACGTTTTAGTTAAAACAAATGGCATTGTTGACACAGAAAAAGTTGTAATGACTATTACCATTCATCAGATATCAGTTATTCCATGAAGAATCACTGATAAGGCTGTCTATGACTATTCCATTGCAGCTTAAGCCGGCAATCCCTAGCATTACTGGGATCAAGAGAAAAATAACCGCGATTGGAGTTAATGGGTTTGCTTTAGGTAGTTCAAAGAAGAAACCTCAAAAGGAATGGAGTTGCGCTCTCTGTAAGGTAAGTGCCACAAGTGAGAAGGGTCTGGACGCCCACCTACAAGGTAGAAAACACAAGGCCAAAGAACTAGGACTGATGAGAGCAAAAGGAGCAATCAGTTTGGAGATTGAAGGTTCTGGTGTATCGAAGAACAGTGATGAACCAGACCTTGCAAATGCCAGTAGCAGTTCAATACTAGGTCACGAGGGGAAAATGGTTCCAGCGAAGAAGATGAATGACATAGAATCAGTGCAGAAAGACCAGGCTGCAAATGAGCATAAGCAGAATGACCAACTCCAAGGTGAGAAAGATGAAGACGACGAGGCCGAACTGAATATGAAGGGAGTGGAGAACAAGGATATTGAGAGCTCCATTATATTTCCAGAGAAGCCAGAAGGGTCAAACATCAATAGTAGGTGTAATCCAATTGGCGGTAAAATGCACATAGAGAGCTCCATGACATTGCAAGAGAAGCCAGAGGGGTCAAAGGTTAATAGCAGGTGTAATCCAGTTGGTGGGAAAATGCCAGCGAGAGCTATGAAGTCAGAGAACAATGGGGAAGCAACACCGCAGAAAAATCAGAATCTTGAAGATGTAAAGAAAAAATTTAAATTCTGGTGTGAGCATTGTCAAATAGGGTGCCGGAATGCAATTAATATGGCTGATCATGAAAACGGAAAAAAACACATGGCTCATATTCAGGCATTAAAGCAAGATAGTGGGGATGTGAAACTGGACGTTGGGAAAAATGTGAAGGCAGTGGTGCAGAAAAAGCAAAAGACAGAAGATTTCAAGAAAAAGTTCAAATATTGGTGTGAACAATGCCAGGTAGGGTGCAAAAGTGAGAAAACGTTGGTCAATCATGAGAAGGGCAAAAAACACATGGCTCGACTGCGGGTTGCAAAGCAAGATGTTGACGCTGTTCAAGCCTCTGAGGCTAATATTGGCAAAGCAGAAGCAGTTGAAGTTGTAAATCAGGAGGCAACAGAAAACGTTTATGGGAAAGAGGACACTCCAGCCACCACCACAACCATCGCCGCAATTACTGATGCTACTGTTGAAATGTCAAATGAGAAAGTGATGAACAATATTGATGGGGAAGTTGACAAAAAAAGAGAGGCTTTAACGACCACCACAACCATCACCGCCATAACTGCTACTACTAGTGAAATGCCAGAAGAGGGAAACGTTGGTGGGGAAGTAAATGAACAAGAGGCTTTAGCCGATGCCACAACCATGATACCTGTTACTGATGCTACTGGTGAAACGTCAAATGAGGAACTGAAGGAAAGAGCTGGTGAGGAAGTAAAGGAACAAGAGATTCTTGATGACATCAGAACCATGCCCGTCATTACTGATGCAACTTGTGAAATGTCAAATGAGGAATTGATGGAAATTGTCGGATTGAAAGTACATAACCAGGAGGCTTTAATCGCCGGTACCACCACCACCACCACCATTACTGATGCTAGTTTTGAAGTGGCAAATGATGAAGGGATGGACTTTCTTCTTCTGGAAGTAAATGGAGAAGGGGAAATTTTTGAATTGAATGCAAGCGCAGAAGACGTGACAGAAGCCGAGGGAAAGTGAGTTTGAAGTGAGACCGAAAGTGATTGAGATGAAATCATAGGGGTTAATGACTGACAAACACATGGGGTGGCTGCACCAAACGGAAATTGTAGTTATTAATCAGAGGAAATGGATATTGTGAGGTAAAATGTTGTATATTATGTACTGCATGTGACAATTTCTATTTGAAGTGTGTTCCCTTGTTTCTCTTGGCTCGGACATTACATTGCAGAATGATTTTAATGTATATAATCTAATGCAATGAAACTAGTCTTCTGGAGAACCTAATTCTGTAGAAAAGAGGGTTATTGTATCGCCATGACAGATCTATTTATGGGTAACTGTTTCTCCTTTCTTTTGTTCTGCTGGAAACACTTGAAGACCATTGGTATCCAGCAGGTCTTTGTTTTACAGTTTCTTAATGCAAATATATTTTGTTCTTGGTAGATGGAATCCCTCGAAAAGATGTA
This sequence comes from Papaver somniferum, assembly GCF_003573695.1. Taxonomy (NCBI): domain Eukaryota; kingdom Viridiplantae; phylum Streptophyta; class Magnoliopsida; order Ranunculales; family Papaveraceae; genus Papaver; species Papaver somniferum. The sequence continues at coordinate 1,987,040 of NW_020620936.1, read as the reverse complement.
AATATCGGTGGGAGACAAATTTAATCAAGAAAAACACTTGATTGAAATTTTAACTTAAAATGAGTATGGCCTCCTTAAAATGAGTATGGCCTGATCATGAAAATCTGCAGCTAAAACTCCAGGTACAAGTTTAAATCACTTAGAATTATTTCCAGACCAAATTGAAAGCTTGGAACCATTGCTGATTCCATCATCTGAATTTGCACACAAACCAGCCTATTTTTTAGAAACAGAGGGAGTATTATCTTATAATCATTGTTGATTTTGATAGAGTTTGGTTGGAATGTGCCCCAGATTTACTTTCTAGGTAAGTACGCGACAGTTCAGATCCGGATAAAAACCGAGTCAAGTAATTGCTTACCTTTCTTAACTATTAATAATGAGGATTCAAAAACTCAGTTCAAAATATTTTCTTTTATCTTGAATTTAATTCTTTTAACAACACCAAATTTGATAACAATAAAAAACATTTACCCGTAGATAATTCAAAGAGCTTTCCAAATTTATAAATATTATGAAAATCAGGTGTGTATTTTAAAAGTAATCAATTTTTTTTATTTTTTTGATCTATTTTTAAAACAATAACATTATGGGAATATGCAAATACTACCATTTAGTATACGTTTTTATAGTGGTAATAATATCTAAGTGACACCCATGTATTTTGTCTTTTTGTGACCAACAAAAATAAAAGGCTTCACGAAAAAGAAGCATTTTCTTTATTATAATAAGATATAAAAAATGATTATAAAATCAATAACAATTAGTTAGTAGTATACAATGGAATATAAATTGCCACAAAAAAGTGAAGAAGGAATACATATTGCCACATATTTCCTTTCGCTCCGCAACAAAAAGAACCAAACTTAATAAATTAATAAAAACAAAAGTTTAAAACATTAAATGTACCGAGAGTCTCCGGCTATCTCCCACAAGGGCCACAACTTGTCCCTAAAATCTGCACCATAACCTCCCCATATCTTCCTGTGACCGCGGTAAGAAGATGTTAAGTTACTTGTATAACCACTAAAAACCCAATTGATAGATCTAGCAGGTATTTGTGGTATACTCAAGTAAACAGTTCATTATCTTCCTGTGACCGCGGTAAGAAGATGTTCAGTCACTTGTATAACCACTAAAAACCCAATTGATAGATCTAGCAGGTATTTGTGGCATACTCAAGTAAACAGTTCATGATCGGTACTAGCGAATTAAACATATCACATAACAAAACTTAATTAACGTGGTAAGGAAATAAAGAAGATGACACGGAAGATTTACGTTATTCGGCTAATACCTACATCCACGGTTTAATGAGTTTAAATGCCTACAATGAATCGATGGTGTTACAAAACTATTACAATTTGAATGATAAGTAAACATGCTCTCTTAGTGTTTTACAAGTATCTTCACTTTCTCCCTTTCTTCTCCTCTAATATTCCAACTCCTTTTCATGATTTTACCATGTATTTGTAGAGTTCCAAGAGGCTTCACCGGGCATTCCCGCTACGGTGTTACCATATAACGGATCTTGCTAGGTGACGATCAAGATCTTCTCGCTTGATACGTTGGGGTGAACACCACGTGTCCTATCTTGTCAGGAGGTGGCATTAAATGTTGAGTGGACTGGTCCTCCATGCGTCCAGCGTCTCTATTCTTTTCCCGTCACATCCTACGTCGAGTGGCTTTATCTGAGACGTTGGATGGATTAGGCCTAGGAATGTGGTGCATCTCATGAGCATGATACTCTGTTGTATCAACTATAGGATCGTGCCACGTGTATGGTACACTTTTCACTTACAATTTCCCCCTTACCTTGCCTTTATTACAAAGGGTAATATGGGAAGGCAATATCCGCCATTTTGCCCCACTTCTACTCGATTTCCACTAGCAATTAGTACACTTATATTGACGCACATGTTACATTATCGGCCTGACTCCTATTTGAGAGAAGATATTCATCCCAAAATTTATTTTATTCTATATTCATTAAACTTCTCCGCCTTCCGAAGATCCTTTACTCCCTTCTTGATTTTCAAGCTTCCCCGTAGGCGATTCTGTTACATCAAAGTTCTGCTAAGATTATTTCTTGATTAATCTTTTTTGCCTCGACTCCATCGCTATCTGAAGTTGCATCAACTCATTCGACAAGTATACTGTTAGAGCACTGCTCGGTCGAACTCGCATGCTTGCTATCTCAAGCATGTTTGTCAATGTTAGTGATCAAAACTATAAGTCTTAATTTCTATCCTATTTATAGATGTCTCGGACTAGAATATAGATTGTATAATTGAGCATTAGACTTCACGGCGTTCATCATTTAAAGACGAAAAAATACTAAGGGGAGCTTGTGGAACTTCATCAACAAAAGGTATGTGGAGAGTGAAACTCATCTATCACTTGGAAAGTCTATTTCTACTATATCTCCTATATTGATACATAAGTCGTATTACAATATAGTTTTATATTATACACATTTGAGATGTCGAGCCGAGTTCAACTCGCTTACATATTTCTCGAAATATGTGTTGGCAAGCTTCGCTTCGAACAAGTTCATCTTATATTCTTGACGAAATTCAAAAGATGATCATGTGAAAATTTCCGAGTAAACATCTTACATGGTTTGTGTGATACAATCATTTGGTGTAGACTTGGAATGTTTCGTTATGATTATTTCAATAACTTGAAAATTGCTTTGATGCTAATAGTGTGTTAAAATGGCTATTGTCATCCTCTAAGAAAGTTTCAATGATTGAAATAAGAGTTTAGAACACTCAACCATTATTGGATATGACATGTTGTGTACTCTTGCACATATGTAATCCATGTACGTGAACTATAGTATGCGTACCCGTACGCGTACCTGTTAGTTTGTAAATTTCGGGAACCTAAGTATGTGTACCCGTTCGCTACTGGCGAGAGGTTCAGGTCCGTGAATTTCTGTTGGAATTGGAAGTACACTTACCCGTTTCAGTACTGTCGGAAACCAATCTTGGTTCGAGTATTTCAAGTATGCGTACCCGTTTGCATACTTGAAGGTTAAAGTTCTAAAATCGGTTGTATATATGAACTTAAACATTTATATAATAAGGAATGCAATCTTTTGAAAACCGTGGCTATAATATTCATGAATTCGTTCGAGTGAATCAAACCTATTTTGCAAACCTATTTTGCTTTTGTGTTCTTGTATACTTCTATGAGAATATAGCAATTGAACAACTCTTTAACTAGTTTCAGTTAAGTCATTTGAACTAGTTATGGTTAAGATGAACAAGGTTGATATGAGAGTAATCATATGGCTAACTTCGGTTAACTATTATTGAGCCAACATGGTGTACAAGTTTGGGTACGATTACATAAAACTAAGTGAGGGTACATTTCATTTGTGTGTAACAAGCTAAGTTCAATATAACATTTGAAAGATATTAGCTTGGTTGAATCAGGTTTTTCATCTAACGGTGAATATTGAATGCTTTGTTACCAAGGTAACTTAGATTGCAAATCCTGATTTGAAAATTATATAAAGGAGAACTCTAGCAAGTGGGAAATGTAATCCCCACACCTCCTGTGTGTTACTAGTTGCATAAGCTAGAGTCGATTCTCCTTTAACCTTAGGTTTCTATCGAGACTAGTAGGTTAACGACTTAAAAGACTTCATTGGGATTGTGAAGCCAAACCTAACTATTTTCTTTGTAGTTGCGTGTTCTGATCTTGCCCGATTCTATCGTTTGAGTACTATCTTCTCTAAGATTTGCTCGAGATTTAATCTCCAATAGGCAAGATAAAAAGTAATCACAAACACATTCATCTCATCGTTTGTGATTCCACAATATCTAGTTTCGCCATCATACGATTTAGATTATTGTGAGGTGATTGATAATACTAGGCTGTTCTTCGGGAATATAAGTCAGGTTTATCAATTGGTTCTTGTTCATCTTGATTTATCAAAAGACGGAACAAAACTCATAAGTAATTCTGTGGGAGACAAATTTATCTATTCCAATAGACTTTTCTGTGTGAGACAGATTTGTTTATCAAGTTTTCGACTTTGGGTCGTAGCAACTCTTAGTTGTGGGTGAGATCAGCTAAGGGAATCAAGTGCGTAGTATCCTGCTGGGATCAGAGATGTAAGGAGCGCAAATGTACCTTGAATTAGTGTGAGATTGATTAGGGTTCAACTACAGTCCAGTCCGAAGTTCATTGGTAGTAGGCTAGTGTCTGTAGCGGCTTAATACAGTATGGTGTTCAAACTGGACTAGGTCCCGGGGTTTTTCTGCATTTTCGGTTTTCCTCGTTAACAAAATTCTGGTGTCTGTGTTATTTCTTTTCCGCATTATATTTTGTTATATAATTGAAATATCACAGGTTGTACGTAGAATCGATCAATTGGGAAAACCAACCTTTGGTTGTTGATTGAAATTGATTGATCCTTGAACATTAGTCTTTGGTACTGTTCAAGTTACTCCTCTTATATTCAATCGGGCTCGCAGATTTCTATTTGCTGATTGCATATTTAATTGAGAGTTAGAGATATAAAACTCTTTGATATACTTTTCTCTAGATTGAGTCTGACTGTCTAGTTGATTCTCTAGAAAGTATATTGGAGGAAGTCTTCTCAGATTGCCAAAAAAATTGTTGGGTGTGGTTGTTAGACCTCCGTATTTTTATATACCTTCACAATATTCTGATTGTAACTCTCTGACTTGGATCACAACCTTAGTTGATTACTTTAATTCTGATCTTGGATTAATAATCTCGTTTGTAAAGTTAGGGTTTCTTGATTATCTCTTCTAAGTCGGTTAAAGAACTTAATAACCAGAAGAAAAATTTAGGGTTTCCTGATTATCTTTTCTAAGTTTGTTTAAGAACTTAACAACCAGAAGAAAATTAGAAGCGAGAGAAATCTTCTAAATGTAATTTTCTTAATGAAACGTCTTATTTACATTATGAGACTTTCTAGATATTTACAAATTATATGAATAAATGTATTACATGTAAATGACTTCCATCTCAAGTAGTCCATGATAATTTTGACCTAATTAGTTTTCCTATCTTGTGTTTGTTTGGACCCGAGACAACTTATTCGTTGTGACGATCTGGATTTCTAGGTTTTGACTTAGCTGATAGCTTCGAGGTTTTTCCCAGCTCCTGATATTGAACTTAGGTCTTCCGCGTATATCTTCGTGTCTATTCTTTGATCGATGGCATGTGGTTAAAGCCTTCAACATCTTACCTTGAGTCTTATCTCAGATATCAACTGTTTTACTCTTCAGATGTTAGTACTTTGGTAAATAATATATTTTGTCATCTACAATGATATCCACCGCATAGGCTGGTCCTGATATGCTTACATGCATTCTGTAAGATCAATGGATTCTCCATATCAAATTTTCTGTGAACCTTGTCTGATGTTACTTTGTGCCATCATCGATCATCTTATTTTTTATGTGATGTCCTTAGCTTTGTCTCTTTCCACTGAAGTTCTATAAACTTGATCGCCTTCTTCCTAATTACATATATTGTGATTGTTGGAACTTTTCCTATAGTCTTTTGTTTGTTTGTTTGTTTGTTTGTTTTGTTTTACGTCATTTATATTGGTTTTCCTTCATCTGAGATGCATGCATGTTATGCCAAAATTGCAAGTATGATTATCTTTTGTTTCCTGATATTTTTCGTTTAGGTAGATGCATACTCGAAGTAGAAAGGTGAACAAGGGGTTATGATCATCCAACTTAGGGTCGCCAAACACGTGATTCTCATCAATCCTAGACCCCAAAGAGATAATCTCTCTATCTGGTAGAGGGACCATCTCGTAACGAGGAAGATGACGACAAACCCGATGTCTCATCTTGGTCGAAACTAGAGCATCACGAGTCTTTGGGTGTCGCACCCGCTCTAGTTGGACGTTAGCGTCTTCCTCATTGCCTCTGTCGGGTTGAAGAGTGATGTGATTGGATTATTTTTTAAGATATCACGGATAGGCTTCCTTCTCCTCATCCTCTATTTACAAATGACGAAGGGAACAAACTCCGCCCAACTGATAGCTGGAGATACCTCACACTGGAGGAGATCAAGTAAGTGTTTCACTATGAGTGTTTTTAAATTAATCTCTCGAGTGATGCAGATCGAAAGTAGATAATTATCACAGCGGAATAAAATTGATAAGTAACTGATAAAATTGTTTAGACCGCGAATTATTTCAAAGAATAACGACTATGAACGAATGATCCAGACCTCGCAACTATATAATTTCATCAATCAAAAGAGTACCATTTTTCGTTTTTGGAGCTCCTTAGATAACTCTTCCTAAACAACCCCTAAACTTAACAAAAATATCAAAAACTATTTTACCAAGGTATCTACTACCTTTATTCAACTTTCCTAACTTATTAACACTCTTAAAATAAACTTATAGACTATCCTAAAATTGCCCTAAATAATAAATCCAAAAATTCATCATTTTTTTAGCAAAAATATTATTAATAAAATACAAATAATTTCTATATTATTTTATAAATTTATTTAATTTAGTTGAATACATATAATAATAGAGTTCACAAGTAGCTGGTTGGGAGTCTCACAACAATTTTAGCTCCCACATCCTTCTGAATAAAATAATAATAAAATAATTTATTTATTTTCCATAAATCTCTCTCCATCATCTGGGGACCACAATGAACTCACCCTTGAGATGATTAACTCGTTTCCTTATGATAACATACGTCTTATCGTTTTTGTGGACCAACTTAAAGATGGTCTGAAACTTCTCTTTTATGACGCCGATAACTGCTTCTACTATGATATCCCCGCGAATCGTGGGAAGAGTAAGATGTCTAAGAATCACGAGATACCTCAATATTTTGAGAACTGGTGGCGTTTAATGAAGGACTTTCGTCTTCGTAAGCATGGGAAGACTAGTATGAATTCGTACAACCTCCTGATCAACGAGGACTTTACATTTGGGAAAATTTCAATGCTAAGAAAAATCGTGTCTCTTAGCGCTTGGTAATTATATGATGTCTTTCTTCTTGAATAACCAGGGAATACACACAACTCAACGTTGGAAAATGATTTCGATCTATCACATGAGAGCTAAGAATCCCCTGTAATGTATCGTCAAGTCCCATTAAAAACTGATGTATGCGTTCTTCTTCACGTTGCTTTTCCCACTGGGTAAAAGAGAACAAGCATACTTACCGCAACTACATATAAGAGGTTTAACATAGTTATTGATTTCTTCCCAAAGAGCTTTCAACCGACCATAATATTCTTTTACACTTTGTCTATAGAAAGAAACACGGAATCTCCCCCCCTTTTTAGCCGAAAGGTCCTTTTATTCCCCGGCCTGATCAGTACCTAGCCGGGACATTTCTTACTTTATTCCAACAAAATTAATGATAGGTCAACTTATTTCTCTGATTTGAAAACAAAAAGTCTTGTTATTGAAACAACAACGACAGGAACACAGAAGACTATTTCCAATCTTATGGTATAGGATAGAAGTTTCTTTGCATTTTTTCTCAATTTGGAAAAAGAGGGACCTATCCTATTTCTTAATATTATAACTATAATTTTGTTATTTCTTCAAGGGCGGTCTTTATTCGAAGACTTGAGTTGAGTCCATAAAAAAGACTCCGGGTTTTTATACTAGATCCAGTTGATTGGCTAGAATTCCTAAAAATTACCAGCGGAATATGAATAAAATAAATAGGGAGGGTATCTTCAAAAAATGACAGAGTCAAACTTTCTCTCTTTTTTGATAAAATTTTGTATTTGCTTGTAAGGTATTGGAGGGTTGAAAAACGAAGCTGCGGATTCTGACACAATTTTTTGTGACTTCAGTGGCTCTTTAAAGAACTCCCAGCAACAAAAAAAAAAAGGTATATAAATTTTTTTTATATAATCTTTTTTTTTTATATATAAAACTTCTTTTCCTACCGGATCAAGTTCTACCGACAAAAAGCGTCAACGCTCCAATTTAATAATTTTATTCTGATCCTATCTTTATTATGTAGGATTCCCTTGGTCGACAAAGATTCCATTCATATACAAAAATCACTTGTAGCGGGTATAGTTTAGTGGTAAAAGTGTGATTCGTTCTATTAATCCCTTAATAGTTAAGGGTTCTTTCGGTTAATTTGTATTCCGATCAAAAACTTTCTTTCTTAAAAGGATTTTATCCTTTACCTCTCAATGAAAGATTTGAGGAAGAATATACATTCTCGTGATTTGTATCCAAGGGTCAATTCAAGATTGAAAATTGGATGATGGAATTGCGAAGCATAAATTTTTTTAGTTGGATCAAAACTTCCAATTGAATGAGTATGAATAAAGGGTCCATGGATAAAGAAAAAAATGTATTTCAATCGTAACTAGATCTTCCTGTAGAAGGAAAACTGAAGCGAAATAGCTATTAAATGATGACTTTGTTTTACTAGGGCCATCAACATATTGTTTCAGCTCGGTGGAAACACAACTCTTTTCCTCAGGATTCGAACAACAGAAATAGAGAACAAAATAACTAGAAGTATTTGTTAGAATTACCCCCTTATAGAGGGATCATCTATAAAGCGAGTTGTTTTGAATGTATTCGGACAAAAAAGCTAACATATGTGTTATGGGTCGAATTTTTTTTTTACAACTTAGATTTGGGAATCTACCCATTTTCCATAAAGGAGCCGAATGAAACCAAAGTTTCATGTTCCGTTTTGAATTAGAGACGTCAAAAAGAAAGGCTGAATCGACGTCGACTATAACCCCTAGCCTTTCAAGCTAACGATGTGGGTTCGATTCCCGCTACTCGCTCCATTTTAATTCTGATATACGCATCAGTAATGTAAATACACATATTTCTTTCCTAAATTATTTCACAAAGGAATCTGGTTCCTTTTTTACAAACAGTAAGATAGTAAAGGAAAAATAAAAAGATAAAATACGGAATAAAAAGGCGTCCATTGTCTAATGGATAGGACAGAGGTCTTCTAAACCTTTGGTATAGGTTCAAATCCTATTGGACGCAATTTATTTCCATCTATTTTTTTATCTTTTTATGTCAAGACAAATATTTTGAATGATTTAAATAAGAAACCTTTCTCGACGATTTACTAAGAGTAATCAACTTCTTTATGCTTTTTCCTGAAGTAGAAACCGCCCCATCTGTTCCTTAATAGCTTCCTTCAAAAGAACTTATGCTTCCTCCGGAAATTTCTTGGTAGAAGATATGATTTCTTGCAATTGGGGTTTATTCGTTTTTAAGTAAGTACGTAATTGAACGAGGAATTTCTTTACCTGATCTATTTCTAGCGAACCAAGATACCCATTCGTTCCGGTATAAATAGTCATTACCTGTTATTCCACGGTGAGAGGGGACGATTGGGCTTGTTTGAGCAATTCACGTAATAGTTGACCTCTTGCCAATTGATTCTGAGTTGCTTTATCGAGATCAGAAGCAAATTGTGCAAAGGCTTCTAACTCTACGAATTGAGCCAGATCCAATTTTAATTTTCCAGTTACTTGTTTCATGGATTTAATTTGCGTCGCAGATCCTACTCTGGAAACAGAAATCCCCATATTTAGGCAGGTCGGATTCTGGCATTGAATAGATCAGCGGATAAATGATATTTGTCCATCTGTAATGGAAATTACGTTGGTAGAGATATAAGCCGAAACATCCCTAGATTAAGTCTCTACTATTGGTAAAGCAATCATACTTCCTTCACCTAAAAGAGTACTTAATTTAGCGGCTCTTTCCAAAAGGCGTGAATGCAAATAAAAAACATCACGTGGTTAAGCTTCGCGGCCTGGGGGTCTCTGTAATAGAAGAGACATTTGACGATTAGCTTGTGCTTGTTTGGAGGGATCATCATAAATGATTGAAGTATGTCGTTCACGGTAGATAAAATATTCAGCCAGAGCCGCTCCCGTATAAGGGGCGAGGTATTATAATGTAGCAGGTTAGTCTGCCATTTCGGCTACCACAATAGTATAATCCATAGCCCCCCGTTCCTGGAAAGTAGTCACTACCTGAGCTACAAAAGACGCTTTTTGACCAATAGCTACATAAACACATACTACATTTTTCCCTTTTTGATTGAGAACAGTATCCGTGGCTACTGCTGTTTTACCGGTCTACTTGTCCCCAATAATTAATTCTCGATGGACGCACATTACATGGATCATCGAATCAATAGGAATAAGTCCCGTTTGAAGAGTCTCGTATGTAGAACGTCTTGAAATAATACCTGGAGCGCGAGATTCAATTAACCGGGATTCAGAAGATGAAATTTCACCCCTACCATCAATAGGTTTAGCCAGAGCATTTACAACACGACCCAAATAAGCTTCGGTCACAGGGATCTGAGTAATTCGTCCCGTTGCTTTTACAGAACTTCCCTCTTGTATCATTAAACCGTCACCCATTAATACAACACCATCATTATTTGATTCGAAATTGTATCTTCTTCAAATTCTACTAATTATCCTGCCATTACTTCATCAAGACCATGAATACGAGATATACTGTTACCTACTTGAAGTACGGTGCCGGTATTCACAACCCTTTACTTCTCTATTAGAGTATAATCATTCACAGTTTCGCAGTTATGTTTTCAATACGCATGACTTGAAAGATACGTTAGGAATGAAGCAGTTCAAGTCAAAATATTACTAACCTCAAGAAGAAGGATGATGTCGTCGTTGTAGCTCTTTACTTCTTCACATTCTTCAAGTCTTCAAGTAATACTTGTATGTCTCAAATCCTAATAACTTTCTAGTAAACCTATACGAAGTTGACTCTAGTAAATAATCAAGCGACTCTTTAAATGAGTTTTGGTTCACTAAAATATGACAACCAAACTTGACATACGAACGCTTGGTGGGTTCAACCGAGCAATACTCTAACAATCTCCCCCTTTGTCAATTTTAGTGACAAAACTCTTATATCATATGGATAAACAAATTACAAGAATTCATTACACATACGCTTGATTCCCAATTTCAACAACACAATAACCTGTATACATTCAATCCATAAATGTCGTTGTTGACATTATAATAACAAATCTAATACTCCCCCTAAAGGTAAGATAGGTAGATTTTCAATCCGCACGTCTTTGTTATTCCCTTTGTAGGTATGATATGTTACTCCCCCTTAGTCTATGCTTTACTCTCTTCGTTAGATAAAACGTTAAAGTACCATTGTCCTTTCCTTAGTGATACCAAATCAATACAAATTAATACCAATATCACTTGTTTACTCCATATATTTCTCCCCCTTTTTGTCACAAAATGACAAAGGTACGAGCAAATAAAGGACAAACCGAAAGGATCTTAAAAATCTCAAAAGACTTGCAAACCTATAAGAGTTAAGCACGAGGGTTCCACACACCATTTTAGATAACCAATATCAAAACCGAAAATACAAAGTATTTTTTATTTTGATATGTTACCAAGGAAACAATTTCCCGAAGCAATTTTCCCTAATAAGTTAGCAAACTAAAAATTGACTAAGCACCTTAGTTCGTTTGCTGAACCGATTGCACAAATACAATCGCTTAATTCGATAAGACCAAAATAAAGATCAGAATTAACTCTATTTTTCTCACCAGGTTCTAATTATTCAAACAATAACTTAGACCTTTCACTTTAAACAAGACAAGTACTAGGTTAGTTAACTAGCATTTCTTGTTAAGGCATGCGATTAGACTTGAATAACCGAAACCTCCACATTGATAAGTCTAACTAAGATCATAATTAAATTAGTTTCTCTTATCCGGAATCGAATTGGACTGAACAATTCATCCCGAAAACCTTTTGTTAAGCCATAAATAATTCATACAAACCAAATAAAACACCGCAATTGCACCGTAATTTTGTTAAGCAAAAGCAATAGATATATGCAATAAAACCATGCTTTTCTTAAACATGAAAACGATTAACTAACAAGGTCGTTACCTCAAATTCCACATCCTCTTCACCAATTCTTCGCATCTTTCCAGGGAGGATATCATCATGTTGTCATCCTCTTGCAAGACAAAAGAACGACAACAACCAACCTTAGCAGAGAAAGGTTGAAAACCGGTTTTTAACTAATGCATACCAAAAGTTGAAAACCCCGAAACACGTATGCCTTTATGCTAAACCAAACGATTCAACATATTGTGACTTTTTCACATATTTGTTTCAATCGGAACCCCTTATGATCCTTTGATAAAATCTACGAACATGGGCTAGAAATTAATCCTGCTAAACCAAAAAGTCACCCAAACCAAGGGTTCACAACATCTTATGAGATCGAATATTAAGGTTATAAAACCGAAATCAAACATCCCATAAACATACATAGCAAAAATATAAAGCATTCAAGCACAGGCTATATAATCGAAAAACTATCACAAGAAAAATTATAAAATAATATTTTTATTCATAAATAAGATAGTTTTATTCAAAATAGACTTTACAAAAAGTAGCCTAATCTCAAATAAGAGTTTATTCTTATTTTTACTCTACATGCCTTACTGGAGAATTTTTTTTGTAGAATCTCAGTTTCAGTTAGATCCTTTTTAGAGTATTCTAGATTCCTTTTAAATTCTCCAAGACCTTCAGGCCATCTATATTTAGAAATAGATTGTTCATAACCAGAGATACTCATCTTAGCTGCAACAATATCATCGTTGAGAAGATATCTTAGTCCAATGAGTTCCATTGTTCTCTCAAACATATTTTGAGCAAGAATAGTTGAGAGAGTTGTCTTGATAGGGAAAGAAAAATATTCGGAACAGATTCTATATTTTATTTTCTCATAATACGTGGAGATAGACTCAAGAGTTCTTTAAATCTTTTCCACACAAAAACTACAGAAAACATCATTATATTCTTTTTCCTTCATAATGAAAGAAATCATATGAAGATTTTTTGAACGAGGGAAGGAACTGCAAGAGCTAATTATTTTTGAAATTTCTCCTGTTAAATCTTCCTTACTTTCTACATACGGTGAAAGCATTGTATCACAGAATTATGATATTGCAATAAGAGGAGCATAACCGGACCTATTTATAATCCATTCTTTTCCTTTTCAAAGCTATAACTCAAATAGGAAAGATTTCCTAGACAATTACCGAAAAACAAACACTTACCTTAAGCGAATAAAAGAAAAGAAAACAGAAATCGCTATGATTTGAGAAATTATACAGTCCTAGTTGACTCCCTCTTTGTTTTTCTACTGTGTACCATATCATCGAAAGATGCTTGCACATTGACATCACTATAAATCTCTAGATCCCTTTTAATTCTATACACTAGATGTTCGCAGTCATCTTTATCTAAGATTACAACAAGGTTGTTTTTCTTAGAATTTGATTTAGATGACTTTCTTTTGGATACCATTTCAGACTTTGGTATCCACTTGTAGGTGGATCTTGAATGAAGGTTCTTTATTTCTTGCAACATTGCATTTTTCCAAGCTGAAGTATCAGATCTCATATTCATGTAGACAAAGGCATTAGCCTTTATATCATTGTTCCTTTTAGGATAGGAATTTGAATTATTAGAATAATTTTTTTGTCTCACAGGACAATGACGCTCTGAGATTTTTTTAGAGGCGAAGCTGTTCAACTCTTTTTAAACAAAAGATAGAGCATTCTGCATCTTTCGAATCTTACAATCCCTTTGCATATGACCATTATCTCTACAATAATATCAATGCTTATTGAAAGGATTGAAGTTTTTCGATTTACCTTTCTGAGACGTTCGGCCACTACGCTGATCCTTAGTTGGAGTCTTCCTCTGATTGCTTTCGGAGATGTTTTCTGTCAGGATCTCACTTGAGCACTTGGGTGAATCGGGCGCACAAGCTTGTTTAGGTGGATCTTCTGGAGTGGAGAAGCAAACAACTTTTATGGATTTTACTTCTTTGACGATTGACGAAGTATCAATTCCATCATATCCTAATCCACGTTTGTCGCCATGACTTCTCCCTGCCTTCAACATGGAAGACAAATTGATTGTGCTATCATTGAGTCTTCTTACCCTTGCAATTTTCTCTTCTAAGAACTTGATTTTTTTTAAGTGCTTCGGCTAGTTAATCCTCAAGAGGATTTTTCTTGAAGGAATCAGACTCAATTTGTTCCTTACTTGTTGGTTGTTGAGAATTAATCCTTGCTTCTATTACAACAAGTTTCTTATTCAACAGGTAATGTTTCCTGTTAAAATTCTCAAACTCAACGTTTTTTGAGTTCAGACTTTCTTTGCGGTCTTTAAGAAGATATCTAGAATTCTGATATCCAAAGAAGAAACCAGAGAATTTTTTTCTTAGTTTCCTATTTTCTCTGGAGGAGCAAGGAGCTCAATCACATCTGAGGTAGATAGTTTTCTAGTATAAATAACACTTAGTATGGAAGAGAATTCTGACATATCTTCTTCAACGTCTTGATCAATTTCTGAGTCACCATCTTCAGAAATTTCATCAAGTTGTTTTTCAAGGAAGGTTTGCCACTCATCAGAATCTACATTATAGGGATCAGCCTGTTCAGGAGATTCACAGAAGATGTTATTCTCAAGTGCTGATTTTTTTATCTTGGTCTACGTTAACTGAATCACATATTAGATTCATTTCTTATAGGTTGAATAGCACCAAAACACAGATTGTTAGATATTTTCGTGTTTGCCTTCTCTAATACCAATTGAAAATAAAATAATAACAATGCATATTGAAAGGAGTGAATTTTTTAGATTTACCTTTCTGAGACGTTCAGACACTATGCTGATCCTTAGTTGGAGTCTTCCTATGATTGCTTTCGGAGATGTTTTCTGTCAGGATATCACTTGAGCAGTTGGGTGAATCGGGCGCACAAGCTTGTTTAGGTGGATCTTCTGGAGTGGAGAAGCAAACAACTTTTACGAATTTTACTTCTTTGACGATTGACGAAGTATCAATTCCATCATATCCTAATCCACGTTTGTCGCCATGACTTCTCCCTTCCTTCAACATGGAAGACAAATTGATTGTGCTATCATTGAGTCTTCTTAACCTTGCAATTTTCTCTTCTAAGAACTTGATTTTTTCAAGTGCTTCGGCTAGTTAATCCTCAAGAGGATTTTTCTTGAAGGAATCAGACTCAATTTGTTCCTTACTTGTTGGTTGTTGAGAATTAATCCTTGCTTCTATTTCAACAAGTTTCTTATTCAACATGTAATGTTTCCTGTTAAAATTCTCAAACTCAACGTTTTTTGAGTTCAGACTTTCTTTGCGGTCTTTAAGAAGATATCTAGAATTCTGATATCCATAGAAGAAACCAGAGAATTTTTTTCTTAGTTTCCTATTTTCTCTGCTGAGAGGAGCAAGGAGCTCAATCACATCTGAGGTAGATAGTTTTCTAGTAGAAATAGCACTTAGTATGGAAGAGAATTCTGACATATCTTCTTCAACGTCTTGATCAATTTCTGAGTCACCATCTTCAGAAATTTCATCAAGTTGTTTTTCAAGGAAGGTTTGCCACTCATCAGAATCTACATTATAGGGATCATCATGTTCAGTAGATTCACAGAAGATGTTATTCTCAAGTGATGATTTTTCATCTTGGTCTACGTTAACTGAATCACATATTAGATTCATTTCTTATAGGTTGAATCGCACCAAAACACAGATTGTTAGATATTTTCGTGTTTGCCTTCTCTGATACCAATTGAAAATAAAATAATAACAATGCTTATTGAAAGGAGTGAAGTTTTTAGATTTACCTTTCTGAGACGTTCACACACTATGCTGATCCTTAGTTGGAGTCTTTCTCTGATTGCTTTCGGAGATGTTTTCTGTCAGGATATCACTTGAGCACTTGGGTGAATCGGGCGCACAAGATTGTTTAGGTGGATCTTCTGGAGTGGAGAAGGAAACAACTTTTACGAATTTTACTTCTTTGACGATTGACGAATTATCAATTCCATCATATCCTAATCCACGTTTGTCGCCATGACTTCCCCCTGCCTTCAACATGGAAGACAAATTGATTGTGCTATCATTGAGTCTTCTTAACCTTGCAATTTTCTCTTCTAAGAACTTGATTTTTTCAAGTGCTTCGGCTAGTTGATCCTCAAGAGGATTTTTCTTGAAGGAATCATACTTAATTTTTTCCTTACTTGTTGGTTGTTGAGAATTAATCCTTGCTTCTGTTTCAACAAGTTTCTTATTCAACAGGTAATGTTTCCTGTTAAAATTCTCAAACTCAAGGTTTTTTGAGTTCAGACTTTCTTTGCGGTCTTTAAGAAGATATCTAGAATTCTGATATCCATAGAAGAAACCATAGAATTTTTTTCTTAGTTTCCTATTTTATCTGCTGAGAGGAGCAAGGAGCTCAATCACATCTGAGGTAGATAGTTTTCTAGTAGAAATAGCACTTAGTTTGGAAGAGAATTCTGACATCTCTTCTTCAACGTCTTGATCAATTTCTGAGTCACCATCTTCAGAAATTTCATCAAGTTGTTTTTCAAGGAAGGTTCGCCACTCATCAGAATCTACATTATAGGGATCATCATGTTCAGGAGATTCACAGAAGATGTTATTCTCAAGTGATGATTTTTCATCTTGGTCTACGTTAACTGAATCACATATTTGATTCATTTCTTATAGGTTGAATCGCACCAAAACACAGATTGTTAGATATTTTCGTGTTTGCCTTCTCTAATACCAATTGAAAATAAAATAATAACAATGCTTATTGAAAGGAGTGAAGTTTTTAGATTTACCTTTCTGAGACGTTCAGACACTATGCTGATCCTTAGTTGGAGTCTTCCTCTGATTGCTTTCGGAGATGTTTCCTGTCAGGATATCACTTGAGCACTTGGGTGAATCGGGCGCACAAGATTGTTTAGGTGGATCTTCTGGAGTGGAGAAGCAAACAACTTTTACGAATTTTACTTCTTTGACGATTGACGAATTATCAATTCCATCATATCCTAATCCACGTTTGTCGCCATGAATTCTCCCTGCCTTCAACATGGAAGACAAATTGATTGTGCTATCATTGAGTCTTCTTAACCTTGCAATTTTCTCTTCTAAGAACTTGATTTTTTCAAGTGCTTCGGCTAGTTGATCCTCAAGAGGATTTTTCTTGAAGGAATCATACTTAATTTTTTTCCTTACTTGTTGGTTGTTGAGAATTAATCCTTGCTTCTGTTTCAACAAGTTTCTTATTCAACAGGTAATGTTTCCTGTTAAAATTCTCAAACTCAAGGTTTTTTGAGTTCAGACTTTCTTTGCGGTCTTTAAGAAGATATCTAGAATTCTGATATCCATAGAAGAAACCAGAGAATTTTTTTCTTAGTTTCCTATTTTCTCTGCTGAGAGGAGCAAGGAGCTCAATCACATCTGAGGTAGATAGTTTTCTAGTAGAAATATCACTTAGTATGGAAGAGAATTCTGACATATCTTCTTCAACGTCTTGATCAATTTCTGAGTCACCATCTTCAGAAATTTCATCAAGTTGTTTTTCAAGGAAGGTTTGCCACTCATCAGAATCTACATTATAGGGATCATCCTGTTCAGTAGATTCACAGAAGATGTTATTCTCAAGTGATGATTTTTCATCTTGGTCTACGTTAACTGAATCACATATTAGATTCATTTCTTATAGGTTGAATCGCACCAAAACACAGATTGTTAGATATTTTCGTGTTTGCCTTCTCTAATACCAATTGAAAATAAAATAATAACAATGCTTATTGAAAGGAGTGAAGTTTTTAGATTTACCTTTCTGAGACGTTCAGACACTATGCTGATCCTTAGTTGGAGTCTTCCTCTGATTGCTTTCGGAGATGTTTCCTGTCAGGATATCACTTGAGCACTTGGGTGAATCGGGCGCACAAGATTGTTTAGGTGGATCTTCTGGAGTGGAGAAGCAAACAACTTTTACGAATTTTACTTCTTTGACGATTGACGAATTATCAATTCCATCATATCCTAATCCACGTTTGTCGCCATGAATTCTCCCTGCCTTCAACATGGAAGACAAATTGATTGTGCTATCATTGAGTCTTCTTAACCTTGCAATTTTCTCTTCTAAGAACTTGATTTTTTCAAGTGCTTCGGCTAGTTGATCCTCAAGAGGATTTTTCTTGAAGGAATCATACTTAATTTTTTTCCTTACTTGTTGGTTGTTGAGAATTAATCCTTGCTTCTGTTTCAACAAGTTTCTTATTCAACAGGTAATGTTTCCTGTTAAAATTCTCAAACTCAAGGTTTTTTGAGTTCAGACTTTCTTTGCGGTCTTTAAGAAGATATCTAGAATTCTGATATCCATAGAAGAAACCAGAGAATTTTTTTCTTAGTTTCCTATTTTCTCTGCTGAGAGGAGCAAGGAGCTCAATCACATCTGAGGTAGATAGTTTTCTAGTAGAAATATCACTTAGTATGGAAGAGAATTCTGACATATCTTCTTCAACGTCTTGATCAATTTCTGAGTCACCATCTTCAGAAATTTCATCAAGTTGTTTTTCAAGGAAGGTTTGCCACTCATCAGAATCTACATTATAGGGATCATCATGTTCAGTAGATTCACAGAAGATGTTATTCTCAAGTGATGATTTTTCATCTTGGTCTACGTTAACTGAATCACATATTAGATTCATTTCTTATAGGTTGAATCGCACCAAAACACAGATTGTTAGATATTTTCGTGTTTGCCTTCTCTAATACCAATTGAAAATAAAATAATAACAATGCTTATTGAAAGGAGTGAAGTTTTTAGATTTACCTTTCTGAGACGTTCAGACACTATGCTGATCCTTAGTTGGAGTCTTCCTCTGATTGCTTTCGGAGATGTTTCCTGTCAGGATATCACTTGAGCACTTGGGTGAATCGGGCGCACAAGATTGTTTAGGTGGATCTTCTGGAGTGGAGAAGCAAACAACTTTTACGAATTTTACTTCTTTGACGATTGACGAATTATCAATTCCATCATATCTTAATCCACGTTTGTCGCCATGACTTCTCCCTGCCTTCAACATGGAAGAGAAATTGATTGTGCTATCATTGAGTCTTCTTAACCTTGCAATTTTCTCTTCTAAGAACTTGATTTTTTCAAGTGCTTCGGCTAGTTGATCCTCAAGAGGATTTTTCTTGAAGGAATCATACTTAATTTTTTTCCTTACTTGTTGGTTGTTGAGAATTAATCCTTGCTTCTGTTTCAACAAGTTTCTTATTCAACAGGTAATGTTTCCTGTTAAAATTCTCAAACTCAAGGTTTTTTGAGTTCAGACTTTCTTTGCGGTCTTTAAGAAGATATCTAGAATTCTGATATCCATAGAAGAAACCAGAGAATTTTTTTCTTAGTTTCCTATTTTCTCTGCTGAGAGGAGCAAGGAGCTCAATCACATCTGAGGTAGATAGTTTTCTAGTAGAAATATCACTTAGTATGGAAGAGAATTCTGACATATCTTCTTCAACGTCTTGATCAATTTCTGAGTCACCATCTTCAGAAATTTCATCAAGTTGTTTTTCAAGGAAGGTTCGCCACTCATCAGAATCTACATTATAGGGATCATCCTGTTCAGTAGATTCACAGAAGATGTTATTCTCAAGTGATGATTTTTCATCTTGGTCTACATTAACTGAATCACATATTAGATTCATTTCTTATAGGTTGAATCGCACCAAAACACAGATTGTTAGATCTTTTCGTGTTTTCCTTCTCTAATACCAATTGAAAAGATGAGGGTACCCAAATATACCTAAATCTAAAACTTTTCCACCTATAAGTCCTTTCTACAAAAGTGATTGTCTTTGGACTGAGTCGAGACAATACAACCAATCGGTTCACACTTCGTGTGATCGGCTATGGATACGAGATCGAGACAATACGACAACAAGATAAATTGTGTGATTGACTATGAATACAAGAACGAGACAATACAACAATGAAGTATGTTTACTTGATAATAGGTTCGGACTTAACAAAACACAATAGGATTGCTAACAAGTAAATATGAATTAACGTTTGTGTAATTTATTTTAAATTATAATAACAACAATTATAATTGCGGAAAGTAAAAGTAAAAGTAAATGACACAGCATGGTTTTGTTAACGAGGAAACCGCAAATGCAGAAAAACACCGGGACCTTGTCCAGAATTGAATATTCTCAGGATTAAGCCGTTATAAAAAATCTAAACCAGCTTCGTATAGTTGAGACCAAGCAACTAAACCTATAGTTCACCTACTTCCGTCTGTATCCCTGCGCCTCTAACTTGCAATAAGTCACGCACTTGGAACAATTCCTTTGGTTCGTATTCCAAACAGTAAAGGAACAACAAATTTGTTCGGTAACAACTCTTTTCAAACAACGTGATATGAGTTTGATAAAAGGCTCTTCCATTTATCCCAATAAACTCCTTTGCCGGGTTCTTAGATCTATCAATCAACAACTACCAAAGTAATTGTTTAGAGACTATGCAATCAATAATAAAAAATGATCAAGATACTAAATATTGATGCCAATCTACACAACTAATCAATCAAATCTATCAAATGATAAACCGATTATAGTTAGATCCCCAGCCGATCAAGTTTTGTGCACACCAAATATTATGAACTCAAATAAGAAATCTTCTTTGTCTTCTTTGTCTTCAAATCTTCTTAGATCTTTCAATAAACACCTACACACAATCAACTTGAATCTCTTGAGATCAATCACACACAGAACGAAGTCTGTTAACGTTGGATTATCACAAGACGTCTTTAGATCTACAAACAGTCTAAAGATCTCCCGTCGAAACTTCGATCTAGTTTGAGTGAATCTTATATCAGAAGAGAAGATTCTCAAGCATAAACAAACTAGGTGCAATCAAAGTTCAACAACCGTTAGTCAATCAAATCAATAGAAACTAATAATAAACTGCAATTATCTAGTTTCCCACCAACGGTACTCGTAGAGCTTCCTATTCCCAAAGAAGTCTTTAAAACGAGTGGTCGTACGAGATTTCGCCCAATTAGGTTACTTTTCTCTCCGAATAGACGGCTCCACCAGTAATAACACAACAAGGTAGTTTTGCTGGCTCTGATGATTAGTTTGCTTGAAATGCAAACTTCAATATTTATAGACCAAGGAAGTTTTAACACCAAGGAATTTCCAAAACCGAATATTCTCAAAGATATGCAATAAACACCAAATCGGTTTTCATAATTCCTGGAAATGCTCTGTCCAATTAATGACCGAAATCTCAGTAGAAAATATTCAATTAGTAAATGCACATTACCAATTTTAACTTTCTAAAGATATGCATTTAATTGCTGGAAATTAAAGCATATAAAACTAAAAACCTTAACTAAAAGATTCTCAATTTATTTCGATCCGGGATTTTAATTCAGCTATTAAGGAATATCTTTGAACAATAAAAGATAAGAGTTACTGCACATGTTCAAAGATGTCGACATCTTTGCTTTGTAAATCATCTTTCATATTTACAATCTTGGAACTGATTTTCCACACTTCCAAACAAGTTTGGAATTGGTTCATCTGACTTTCAAGAACTATGTGATTGATTATCCTATCAAATCACCAATCATGGGTTTCACGGTTCTACCAAAACAAGTTTCGGTTCTACCTCCATGTGGGTACTAGGATCGGTCACACTAGCTTTCCAAAATTTGGTTGACTAGTACTAGGATCGGTTACCACATATTTATGGTATCTAACTTGTATTCGGTTGCACAAGTCTAAGACTTATTGTACCTCTTACTAGGATCGACTCCCCTTTGCTTGTGATCGGTTGAACCTCTTACTAGGATCGGTTCCCCAATGTCTAGAGTTGGTCATACCAATTACAACAAATCGATCATACCATCTCAGGTGATTACTTAAGATCAGTTTCACTAATAAAAGTTAGACCAATACAAAATTCAGGCCTTGTGAATAGTTTTACCAAGAAACATAAACAAGTTATGAGCGGTTATACTAAATACACATATTGGTAATCCAAAGATTTGCAATGAATAACAATACCAATAAGCCTAGTGATTTCCCTTTCAATTCACAAAACAGGTTTATGAATTTACTTCCTTTAAACGAATGTAAAACATTGTTTCCTAGGAAGAAATATTCACCCATACCCATACACATAATCACAATAGCATTCATACGATTATTTCGATGTCTTATATATGAAGTTCAAAAGATAAGCGTCATACTTCGTATTGTATTCCTTAATACTACGTCTAACTAGAGTATAATCATTTACATCTTCGCAATTATGTTTTCAATATGCACGACTTGAAAGATACGTTAGGAATGAAACAGTTCAAGTCAAATATTACTAACCTCAAGAGGAAGGATGATGTCGTAGTTGTAGCTCTTTACTTCTTCATATTCTTCAAGTTTTCACGTAATACTTGTAAGTCTCATATCCT
This sequence comes from Papaver somniferum, assembly GCF_003573695.1. NCBI lineage: Eukaryota > Viridiplantae > Streptophyta > Magnoliopsida > Ranunculales > Papaveraceae > Papaver > Papaver somniferum. The sequence continues at coordinate 1,964,648 of NW_020620936.1, read as the reverse complement.
AATAACTTTCTAGTAAACCTATACGAAGTTGACTCTAGTAAATAATCAAGCGACTCTTTAAATAAGTTTTGGTTCACTAAAATATGACAACCAAACTTGACATACCAACGCTTGGTGGGTTCAACCGAGCAATGCTCTAACATGTACCCCAACATTCTGAGTTCACAAAATGGTCCATAGATATGCGCACCCCTAGACATATCTACTAAGTGTCGAACTAAGCAGATGTTCATAAACGTTTGGCATTTCTACAACTCTTATAAAAACTTCTTAGACAACTTTAATCATTAATAACTTTGAGTTTGTGAATCATGGTTTAATCCTTGAGCGTTAATGAACACGATTTACGCTCAAAATACATATTTTCCAATACGAACTATCATTGTACACGATTCCAAAATCCTGGACCATAGTGTATATTCTTCTGTGTGATTTCAAGGCATACTTCTCATATGCTTACATAAATTCCTAATAAGAATTTCATCTAAACTGAGAAAGTGGTTTCTTGAATCTCAAGTTATCTTAGCTTGAATTAAAAGATCCCGAGTGCCTTGAATATCTATAAATAGAAAAACTCGTGAAACAAGATTTCTTAGTCCCTGGCACTTCTGTGTTCTAGTTGGTTGCTAGCGTCATACTCTAAAAACCTAGGTTTCCTATGAGAAACATAATTATATTACGACTTAAAGATTCACTTAGAGTTTTTTGAAGCCAGGCCTGACTACTTTTTATCTGATAGTTTGTGTATTCTAATCTTGTTCTTATTGATGCTCGAGGTTCTTGTTATCTCAGATCAGGAACGAAATAGATTGAAATCGCAAAGTTCTCTTCGTCTCAGAATTTTTGATTGTTAAAGATATATATCTAAACTCTCCTTAGATTTGTTTGGGTTGTTCTTGAGAGGTGGTTCGTAATCCAGGATTCTCACCTAACTGAGTATAAGTGTTCCGGATTCATGAGGTTTGATATATTTTTTCTATTGCAAACCGACTTCCAAACCTAAATCCAAAGATCAAAAGTGAAATTAAATAGACTTATCTGTTAGAGGCATATTGGTTTCAAAAGTATTCACTTATGTTGAAGTAACTCCTAGGATGTAAAGGATGCCATCTAAGGGACTCAATTGCGTAGAGCCTTGCAAAGTTCAAGAGACGTAAAGAGCATGCCTGCAGCTGAATTACTTGGAGGGTTAATTCAATTTCAACTACATTACAATCCGAAGTCTGATAGTAGGCTATTGTCTGTAGCGGATTGATACAGTTTGGTGTTCAAAGCTGGACGAGGTCCCGGGTTTTTCTTGCAGTTTCAGTTTTCCTCGTTAACAAAGCTTATGGTGTCTTGTGTTTTTCATTTTCCCCATTATGTTGTTTTATCTTTATAATAGGAATAACACAAGTAGTATGTAATCAATCTAGGTAGTTTAATTCCTTATTATTTATGATCAATAACGAGACTTTTTCTTGTTGAATTGGTATCTTGAAAGATAGATTACAATTTTCATACTTGTCAAAATTCAGATTCTCTTGATTTGTATACGAATAGATTGATCTTGGATATTGATTTGTGAGATCGTTCAGGAACTCTTCAACACAATCAGGTTCACGTACTTATCAGTCCATACATACTGAATGTGGAAAAGATGAGAGAGAAAAATCCATATACATATTGTTCAATGATCTTTCATTTAGATCAACATGCAGTTGTATTTGGTGATGTACTTGGTTCCCTCTCCTTTTTAATTGGTATCAGAGCTGACAAACACAGCTGGACCTAACAAGTCTTTGGTTGTAAGAATTTTAAAACTTGTGCCTACGTCAGAGATGACTCCGATTGGCTCCAATTATTCCAAGTGCTTGGGAATTAACTCAATGGATAACTTGTTAGTTTATTCTTCTGAGTCCAGAAGTAAAGAACCTGTTTTATCCTTAGTATCTGAAGTTATGTTTTCCGAGCTTCCTGAAGATCCTTATTCAGAATCTAAAGGGGAACCTGCCAGAATTTTGATTATCTTTCTAAGGTCATTGAACATCAAGTCTCTGTGACTAATGATATCAAGAAGAAACAAATTCAGTGTGTTGATGATCTCAACCAATCTATCAACCGAGAACGTGATCTCTGTGAAGAGGTTAAATGGAAATATTCATAACTTATTCAAGAACTGAACCGAAAAAAGGGTTAGGATACTCGAAGATGGTGTCATAGAAAGAACTGAACATGATAAACATCTGGTTGAGACTCACTCCTCATCAATGGATGACCCTCGATCATCGAAAGAAAAAGCCGAATCTGATCTCATTTAGGCTCATGAGCATTGTATTTCTTTAAGAAAGTAAAATACCGACTTAAAGTGCAACTCATCTCAATATATGATAAAGTCTATGATACACCTTCAAAGACATTATCTAATGCATAAAGTCACTCCTGCTTTAACTAATAAACAATGGTGAAATACACATAAAAAAACAACCAAAGAGCGCTTCTAAACGAGATCACGTGACAAACACCTCTTCTGGTATTTTGCAGTGTTGTTCTCATTGTGGCAAAAAGGGTCATCTTGCATTGGGTTTCTTTCATAGGAAGAAATAGAATAACAATCTCCAAAAATTACTTTCTTTCACAATCTAAGAGGTAACTAATCTATCAGCTTCTCCAATCGATCCTGGTTTCACCTTCAACCAAAGAATTTATGATAAGAATATTCAAGTATACTCTCCTTGAATATTTCGTAAGTCGAGAAACTCTAATGGCACAATGTCCAAGCATAAGAAGGAAATTTTAAATATCATACATCATACTAAGAAAAAAGTTTACCTATTCAATATAAATCCTGGATACAGATTTCGGAAGATTCCTACACACGATCATGGATTTCAAAAGATCCATATAATTCTCCTTTGAGTAAAACTTCTTCTAAAAAACAATTATTTGACTTTAACGGGTTAAGGAGGCAAAAGAAATTGTGCAAGGATCCTCAAGGAAAATGGTGTCTATGAGTATGAAAGAAAAAAAACTTCTGGTATGCATAAACCGTAAAGGATCTAGTTAGCACATGTAATAATTCCAAGATAGCAATAACAAATCTTCAGTTGCTGCTAGCTAATACTGTTGATACTCAAGCTAAAATTCTTGTACACCACAATATTATGATTCTGAATCAAAAGAAACTCATCTCTGAACTCAAAAGAACAAAGAGTTAGTTCATATTGTCAGTCGTAAGGAAAACATTCTGACCTTTGAGCATAACCAAGCAACCGTCAAGCGGATCAAAGATCTCGAGGGAAACTTCTATGATAGTATTCAGGAAAGATATGAAGATATCCCATAGGTTGGTTTTTTTTTTCCTAGTTAACTCCTTGTTTATTTTTTTTTATTTTTTTTTATTCTTATTGTTTTCAGGAGTGTTTTATATTAGCTAATCCAAATACTATCATCTTTCAATGACTAAGGTTTATTTAGTTAAAATTTATTTTGGAGATGATTGCAATACCTAATTTTTATCGATTATTATATGTATTGCTTATTTTGTGAAATTTATTATTTGTTATCAAATTTATGGTGATTATAACAGATATCTCATATATATGCTCTCATAGGTTAAGTTCTTAACTCTTTGTGTTCATCACTAAAAGAGGAGTAAACTATTTAGATAATTGCAATATTGATCTTCCCACGATTACATTTTGTGAATATATTGCAAGGACTCCGTAATATGATCTTAGTTGTCACCTTTCTTCCCCGAAACAATAACTGACAGGGAATAAGATCGAAAGCTTTAATCTCTATTGTAAAGACCCTCAAGCTCGTCAACGCTATTCGACCAGTCAAGAGATGATTTAGCCGCTAATGACTCGATTAACTAATTTATTCTATAGTAATTCGGTTATGAAATTAGTACCATTAGATAGATCTTGAAAATTTACGTGAAATGGACTATTTAACTTGTCATTCGGACACTGGTTAAATAAAAAATTATCCAATTAGTTTGAAGGGTAAAATAGTCATTTCATATGTAAATTTTATTAAAGCAGCCGAGACTTTTACTCCGAGCACCCTCTATTTCAGTTAATAAATTTATTCACCTAGGCTGCCCATATCAAATATAGCGGGTGACTCAACAAACTGATGTTTGGTATATCAAACCAAAAATCGAAGAGAATACTCAGTTATCTTCTTTCTTCTTTTGCCCCTCTTTTCCCTGTTCTTCATCCATTGAGGGTTTGCGAATAAAAGTGAGGATTTTGTGATTTAAAATAGATGGGGAATGATCAAGATGGATTGGTGGTGGCGAAGATCGTTGTGTGGCTGATCCTAACTTAAAGAGAAAGGTAAATCAGATTAAACAACTATGGTTTTGATATTTAGGTTTGATTTTATGTGGAATCGATGGATAATTGAGTTGTTAATAGTTAAAAAATGTAGGGTTTGTTGTTTAATTGAAGTTCTGGAATTGATTTGGTAAATAATTTAAGGGTTAGGGTTTTGTAGTATGTTCGGTGAAGATTGAAAGATGAAATTAGGAGTCTGGAAGATAGATTAGAGATGGGTTTTCAGTTGTGAAAATTATAAGGAAGAAATAAATAAATAAATAAATTGAATCTACGGAGAAGATTGAGAACTAGGGTTCATGTTTCTCTAAAATAGAATGAAGGTGTTGTTGTGATTGAATGAATTACAAGAATTAAAAGAAATAGGTTTGTGGGAATTGGTTTCTATGAATAGGATTTCATGTTATTTTGAGTTCCAGAAGGAGAGGTTGATTAAAAAGATTTAGCTTGAAAAGGAAAGGTCTGGTGGTGAATAAGTTTGAAACATGTGAAGATGAAACTATGAGGATGAGGTCTGAGAATTGAATTGGTGATAATGATGAAGATATTAGTGGATTTGAATTGAAAGACTCTTACTTGAGAAACATATAAATAGAGCTGAGATCTTGATATTGATTTTGGATGATTGTTGGGTCTAATGGATGTTGCAGGGATACTAATTGGTGCAAGTGGTTCCAGTTAATGGAATGATTATGTATGTATTGGCGAGAATATAATGATTATGACTGGAAAGGAAATGAGAGTTTTAGTTGCAGCTTGGTGGAATTGAGTAACTAGGTGAATAGAATGATGCTTGAACTGTAGGTGGTTGGGAAAAGACTAATTACTGGTGTTGATGGAAACTGCAGTGAAGAGATGAAGCCTAGGATGATTGAGAGATGTGAAAACTTCTGGTAAAAAGGTTGAGGTGTTGTGATTACATTATGGGCAGGTAATGCATAACAGTTAGGCTGTTAGTGCATTTGTTTGAGAATTCATCTTCTTGGTGTGCTATCTTGGGCTTGGCACACCAAGAAGCTTTGGCCCGCGCAATGGCCTGCACAAATGGCTTAGGCCATTGCCTCTCTTTTCAGTCAGATGCCTAACTTATCTGACTCGCTTGAGTCAGCGTTCTTAACCGAGTTGACTTTGTTAAATCCGATTTGATTTACTGTTCCCTACTTTGACTGTTGATCGTTAATGGACCCTTGACCAAATGTTGACCGTTAAGTTTGACTGGTGATTTTTCAGGTCATTTGAGATGTTTTTCCGGTGATTTTCCGATCACTTTACAACCATTTTCCCTAATACTCCAAGGAATGATCCGTACCTATAACTTCTATATAACTCAATAACAAGAGAGATAATGGAGAGCTAGGAAGAATATTAAGATAGAACCAAGGATATCGACTAAGGTTTTGAAAGGCTATTTATGTATCATTGTTATGTTAATTCAGATAGTAATTGCACGTTCAAGAAGATGACAATCACTACTAAAATACTAAGTTTTAGTCACGCCAAAAAACTGTGGCAGTTGACCAAACATCCGTGGCAAAAGGTCACTTGCCACGGAAGCCTCCTCGTGACAAATAGTCCCGTGGCTAAACTATTTGCCACGGTTTTCTTTGCGTGGCTAATAATGTATGATCATTTACCACGGGGGCCGTCGTGGCTAATAACTAGTTGGATAGCGCATGTGTGGGATTATTAGCCACGGTGTTAGCCACTTTTTTCATGCGTGGGTGCTCCAAGATCATTTTATGTAGCTGGATTTCACTGTAGCTATTTAAAAACTGATTGTCGCCAGTTTTTACTGCTACCCACTAAAATAACAAGACTACTTTACAACAATTTCAGAAAGACAATGTATTCATTAAAAAACACAAGTACTACATGTTTGTCTGATTCTTTACATTCCAAAGCAAATAAAAACTTAATACTCTAAGATTTTTAGTCTGATACAAGAAAGCAAATAGAGCCTGATACAAGTTTCAGGAGAAATCTAAAGTGAACGAAAACAACATACTTAAATTATCACAGATGGATTTCTTACTTCCAAAGTTAATTATCATATATCTTCCAGTATCTTGAACATAATATCTTTCAATGAAACTGCAAAATGTAGACATCAAATCTGATATCAATGACAAATGACAGAAGAAAATATCCATGTATACAACATTTACAGAGGCTTAATTGCCTAATTTAAGAAGATGCAGAAGAATCATAGGAACAACCATTCATCCAACTATAATCTCTCACGTACACATATGGATCCAAACAAGTACAAATATCCATCAAACATTTAAGCCGATACACCTAGTTACCCATAAATCAATCCATGGCAGAAAAAAGAACAAGAAATTCAGAGTAGTCCGAAACCAGTACACCCATTTCCAAATTTCCTAATAATTCAATATGAATATATATGATCCACTGGTGTACGCAAATACTAAGTTGGTTGGCAAGCTATTGGCTAACGATAATGCTAATGTGTGTCGTTACAGCTAAAATAAAGAATGTGTCTGCAAATATCACTACAGTCCATGATGTTAATCCAGAGTCTAACTTAACAATTATGCCATCGTCTTTCTAATATGTTGCAGCAAGGGGAACATGTTTAGAGGTTTATAAGCAACTGTAATCATATGAGTAGACTAATAAAGCAGAAAACATTACCTCAGATTCGTCTAGTAAGATCATAACTCTATGGCTCTGGATGTGGGAGGTCCCTCTACAAAACAAAATGCAATTAAGAAAGCTTGTGACTGCAAAAAAAATATTTGCGGATATGCTCAAACATTCCCAAGAAAGCTTTAAGAATCTAGATAATACACTGCCAAAAATTGTATGGATATGCTAATACATACCCGACCAGCAAATAGTAGCAAAAGGGCATCTATTTTTTTCTGTGATTCCTCGTAGCCTTTTTCATCTTATCTACAGTTTTCTTCATCTCAAGACGTTCTTCTTCCATGTCGTTTTGCATATGAACCTGATCCTCCTTCAGTTTCTTAATTTCATCTCTTAATGCAGCATTTTCCTCGTTGTTTTGGATAACATTTGAAGAAGATTCCCCCGTAAGATTGGTTACTTTAATTGATGAACCAACACCACGAATCCGACCTGGTTTCTCAGCTCCCATGATTTTAGAATACTTGTCTCCTTTCAGCTGGTCATAAGAAGTGAGTTCTAAGATTGAAACATCATTATCTGAACCATTCTCTTCTAAATTTTCCCTCTCCAAGGCTTCCATTTGAGCCTGCAATTATAATATGCAAAGTTAAAGTGAGAACAAGTTGCAACAATTTTACTAATTCTAACAGCATACAAATTAACGTATTAAAAAGCCATACGCGATTTGCTTCAGATATAGAGTTGGGAGTTTTCCCTTCTTTGGCTCTATAGGTTTTCTGATACATAGCCGCTCGACTTGCTTTCTTTTGCGTTGTCTCTTCTATCTGTTCATACATAGTATGTCAAGATATACATAAACATTAACTATCAATACCGATTCATATTAGTCGTTACCTCTATCGCGTGGTTCACGAATGACTTAGTACCACCATGATGAGGCACAACCAAACGCTTTCTACTTGCTTCGCCATTCTCACTCTTTTTCTATGTTCTTCAATGTTCAGAAGTTAGAAGTCATTGTTTAACATATAAACTCATAAACGATAAATTTGTATACGTTCTCACCTTGAATTCAGGTGAACGCCAATATATCAACATATTTGCCCACTGAGTGTCAATAACTTCGTCTGGACAACTAGCTCGGTTTTGTGCATCAGTCTTCTTCTCATCGAAATGTTCCAACCTGATGTTACGTTTGTTTGCCTTCCATTTTTCATGGATTTTCTCCTCCACTCAAAAGTTGATCTCATCAGAATAATGAAAAAATATTCTACAACATTCATCAGTTAAAATTTAGCAATCTTCAATCAATTAAATAATTTAATATATTATTTTCTTAACCTTCAACTCTTCAATGGCTTCTTCAAGCTTTTCTTCCTTATGGGGCATATCAGACCAGTCTGGAATGTCAAAAGGGAAGTTTTCTCCATTTAGTGCCAGCTTTCCACAATAAGCCGAGATCTTACTTGCGTTCGGTCCAACTGGTGCACCTCGGCAAAATTCCAGTGATACTTTCTCACCCTTTTTCAGCTTATTAAGGAAGGTCAACTTAGCCCCTCCCTTACTTTCTTTGCTGCCGGAGGTTGTGGGTTTTCATCCATATTTCATGCAAGAACCACAAACAACAAGTAAACACATCATAACAAAACAAAAATATCACACAACGTGTGGATAAAAAACACATAATAAGAAATTAATCTAGGAATGCATTCAACCCTTCCTCATACTCTAGAGAAGCAGGGTCCTTATCAACCCAGCTCTTATCCATGTCCTCTTAATCATGAAACGACTACAAATATATGCTCAACTATTGCGATGACAACCTAAAAACACAAAGAGTAACAATAACATCTAATACTAAGAAATCAAAACCAGGTAAAACAATTTTCCTTGAGAAGAGTGTCAAAATTCAGAACCGAGAAACCAAAACTATCCCTGCATCATTGAGAAAATTGAATTAGCAGCAATCACTAGATCCCTTTGTAGAAATTTATAAAGATCTAATTTGGAGAGAAGGAAAAGATATAAAGAAGTCAGCGAGCAATGTAGCCAAGGTGAATCTGCATTGATAATATATGTCTACTCAGTCCATAAGAAACCCAAGAAGGAAAAGATATAAAGAAGTCAGCGAGCAATGTAGCCAAGGTGAGTCTGCATTGATAATATATGTCTACTCAGTCCATAAGAAACTCAAATAATTTCAAAACCTGGCTTCATCCTAACTTCTAACTATTAACCACTGACCTGGTCCTATCCTACTGATCAAAATAATCAAGCTCAAACATTAAGATTCTCACATTACCCAAACATATGATATGGACACTAAGTAATAAGTTTATCCAGCATCATATTTTCTAGCTCTGGTCCTACGGGTACAAGATTATAACATATTAGCTAGCCACCAATAACATACAGAAATTTGATACTTTTTCAGCATATAAGCTTACACAATCGAAAAAGAGTTGATTCATAACAGCCTTAATAGTTACTGATGATGAAGCTAAATGGTGAACCTTCAATCTCTAAGTAAATTTGAAGTATTAGTCATGAATTCAAGCTACTAATCTATATGAGAAATAAAACTGTGAAAACCTTATCAGTTCTGTGTATTGCAAGTTTATAATAGAGCATCCAGACCACATCACATGTATTATAATAGAGCATCAAGACCACATCACATGTAAAGTAGTTAATCAAATTACCCTAAAACCTTCACTCTATCAGAAAATACTGATGAATTCTGCGAAACCAAAATTCAACTTGTCCATAAGTATCAAACTACCAATGAAGCTGTCCTGCACTAGTTTCCAGCTCATACAAAAAACTACAATCGCAAAACAGATTCCACTTTCATGTAACATTTACCTTGAACGTACAGCAGCAGCAACAACAACCACTTAGAAGAATGAGTGAACTCCAAGAAGACCTGAAATTTGCAGAATGGGTCAAATTTGAAAATTTTCTAAGGGGTATTAGTATTCAGACAAACATGCTCTCCTCCCCTTAAATATGGTAAACAACTAACACGGCAAAAGGTCAATAACACAACAGGTCATAACAATGACTTATCACCTCATCGACAAGGCAACGGGTCAGTAACATACACAACATGTTAATTTAACATTAGCTTGAGAAAGTTGTGGTCAATAACACAACAGAGCACAATTATAGACTTATTATTTCAGGTAACGTTGTGCATAGTATCGCTGCTATACTCATCTCACTATAGTATCAGTTCATTTTAATGCCAAACATCAACATACTACATTTTACTTAAGGCACATATCATGAACACGTTTAAATTAAAAATATCACATGTGAAATTTCTATACTAGGTGAACACATCTTAGTATGTTAAAACCAAGCCAGTATATCAAAACATAACGTTACGAAGAAATATAAGTGAAGAAAATTAACTTTGTTGTACTATAAGAATAAAAAATAAATAGTACCAAGGAAAGTGCTCTATGATATTTCACAAGCTTGAGAACCAAAGAACAAGTAACTGTGGCAAGTGCACTATTTATGTCTCACTATCTTCCACCTTGAAGCCTGTCCATGGTTTTTCCTTTCTTTCTAGAGGGAGAATACCAAACAGAAAAGCAATTATCATAAACTCCTGATATTTAAGCCGACAACCTACCCTCAAACAACATGTTTCATAAGGAAGGAGAATAAATTTTGCTTGCAGATTTAAAGAAACATGCCATTGAATTCATATGGATATTGGTGCTCAGAAAAAAGTAGAAAGTTCCTATTGTGTTTTATGTAGTTGATGCTGAGATAACCAGTTAATATGTAACATGGCACATTCATTTCTAGACAAACTTGTTACTGCTAGCCTGTTACAGTAAAACCTAATGAAATGGGATAAGTTGAGGCTCTTGAGGGTACGCCTCAAATGATAGTACCAAATTGTAGGAAACAATACTACCTCAAACTATCTTTATTTAAACATTAAAATCTGCAAGCTCTCTGTCAGGATATAGAAACAAGTCAATCATGTGAGAGACTCGGTCTAGTGCTGAACTTCATATAATGTGATAACCACAAAACATTGGGTGTAACTGTATTGTAAATACAAGTTGGTGCTATCCCAGATGAGAAACTTTTCAGATTATGAACTACTAATCACATAACTACAAATTTATCGGAGTAGTAAAACTGTAAAAGTCTCCTATTTGATCCTCTAATTCAAAAACCATTGCTTCATCAAAGAGTACTTAGAAATTACTACACATGTCTTTAAGAGAATACTTCTGACGTGTGCTATTCAGACATTTTGATTTTACCATCTACATTTGATTTGACAGTTTAATGGGGTCATGGAGATAAAGCTGATAGATGAAAGACATTATTCCAGAAAGGTACACTTCGTGCTTAAGTTAGAATAGAGGCTACATACAAGAAATTCGATGTTTAAACAAGCATACAAAGTAAAAAATACAACAAAGAAGAGTAAGGATGCAACAACAGTCTTAAGGAACAACCAAAAATAGTATTTGACAAACCTAGAAAGACATGCATACTGGGTTTTGCAATTACACTTGAAATATAAATACAATTCTAAACAAAAACCTAGTATATTTGATATTACAAAGCAAGAACAGTAGCTGGAATTTCAAAACAAACATTGAACTTTGACCTAAAGAAACTCAAAATGTATGACAATCGCAGCAGGAAATCAAGGAGAATGAAATTAAATTTCTTACCAGCTTGTGCAGATAAAATCGATGATGTCTTGCAGAGAATGAAGAAATTGATTGATTTCCTTCTTCGAAATCTGACCCGATATCATAGAACAGTTCAAATTAAAGAAGATATAAATTCTAAAGCAGTAAAAAACTGAAGCTGGAATGAGATTAGGTTGATTCATACATAAAGAATTACTACTTAAAAACCCTAGTTTCAGAAAATTAAAATCAGAAGATCTAATTTTAGCAAATCTCAACTTACTTAAATATTGTATTATCTGTGTATACGGTTTCAAAGCGTCGATTGTTTTTATAGCAACCATAATCGAAGAAAGAGGAGAGTTGAGGGAGGTGGGAGGAACTGCAGGAACTGGATGAACTGGGGAGTTATCTCATCAGGTGGGGATCGTGGTCTTCTGCTAGGTTTACTAGCCACGACTTGTGATTTTAAGAAAATTTTAGGAGAATTTCATGGCACAGTAGCCACGGCACCATTTATTGTCCCGAAGCAAGAGGCCCGGTATACTCACGGCCCACTCTGTCGTGGGTAGAAGACATCTGACGGACTAATACCTTGCAAAGCTAGAGGCGTGGCAAGTGAGTAACCTATTTGCCACAGTTACTTATTTAGCGTGGCAAAATGTGACAAATAGCCATGGATATTCAAATCCGTGGCAATTAGGCCGTGACAAAAGGTCAGTAGTTTTGTAGTGAATGATGATGATAACCATAGATAGGAGTTTGTAGATGGGAATTTATGAAATTGGAGTGGTTTGCCTTCATAACGGGTGGAAACTCTTATAACCTTCTTGTAATCATTAAGCTTTCTTTAATTTGCGAGCAAGATGTGTCTTTATTTATCTGTTAGCATGTTTGTGTGTATTGATTGGATATGTTGTTTATATGCATTGTCTTGTCTTCCCGCGAGAGGTGCCTGTGTTCTTTACAGATCCTCAATAAGTGTTTATAGGTGCGGTAGGACACGCAATAGTAACACTTATCAGTCACGGGACAATATTCGTAATAGTATTTTCCGTGTCAATATTATTATTTTATATTCAAATTATAGGGTACGGTTTCCAATATCTTGGGGTACCTGCGGGATACATGAGGTATCACAGGGTGTCTAGGGACCAGGATGCAATAGTATATTTATCTAGGTATATTATTTGTATGTCCTTACTTTTGAAACCTAATAAACATATCCTTATACAACAATAAATATGTCCCTACTTTTTAATAACCTTATCCATTTAAAATTAGATTACCTTAATACCCTCACCCATATAATATTTTTCTTTATTTCAAAAATAGAACAAATTTCTTCCTCTACCACTTCACCACTACCACTAGCACCACCACTACCAACATTCAACTACCATTCCACCACCATCGTTCAACAACCACCACCTACCAACCGCCACCACCACTAATATTCCACCGCCACTCCTTCACCACCACTATTACACCACCACCAGTCCTCCACCACCACTAGTCTGCCGCCGCCGCCACTGGTTCATATATTTTTGTATCAACAACAATAGTTGATCCAAATAAAAATAGAACCAACAGTAGAAGTTGATCCGATTTAGGGGATCAACAACAGTAGTTGATCCAAAGAAAAAAGGGTCAACAGTAGAAGTTGATCCAGTTTAGGGGGTCAACAATGGTAGTTGATCCCCTAAATTCGATCAACAATGAAAGTTGATCGATGTAAATGGAGTGAACTTGGCGTGAGTCGAACACGCATCATCTGACATGGAGTCAGTCATGCTGCCATTGCACCACAAGTTCAATATTGGAAGAAATTTACATGATTTAAACTACAAGCATGATTATACTTATCCAAGGAAAATATTGTCAATAATAGGAGTTGAAAGGATCAACAACAGTAGTTGATCCCATAAAAAATTGGGTCAACAACAGGAGTTGATCCCATGAAAGATTGGGTCAACAATAGCAGTTGATCCCAAAAATTGGATCAACAACAGTAGTTGATCCTGTAAAAACTGAAGTAGGCTTACTGAAAGGACAGTTGCAATACCTGGAACACCATCAACAAATGCAACCAAAATCACACCCAATCTACACCACAATCACACTCAAACTCCACCACCAACATCACCAATCCCACTGAATCTATTACCAACACACTCCACTGCCATCACCACCACCACTACTGAATTTGGTAGATAAAATAAGATTTAGATAATAAGAGAATTAATGGTATGTATAACCATTTACATTAGCACTAGCAGAAACTTAAATAAGAGAATCAAGGTAGACAAAAAGTATCAGATTTAACCCTAAATCTCAAAACAAATCAAAATTTAACCCTAAATCTCAAAACAAAAACATAAAATAGATTTAGATAATACCTCCTCCACCGTCTTCACCACCAGAACCACCACCACCATCATCATTATTACTTATCTATTCAATAAATCAAAGAATTTTTACTCTAAAATTATCTGAAATCGTAACCCAAAATCAGTTCTCGATCTATAATCGTTAGTTGTCGTTGCGTTGATACACACGGTGGTGGTAGTTGTCGTTGCGTTGATACAGACGGTGGTAGTGGTGGTTCTTGTGGTGTTGGTTGTCGTTGTGTTGATACAGACAGTGGTGGTGGTTACAGCGATGGATTTGGTGGTCGCCGGTTAGGGTGATTTTTATCTGCTGATGAAACGAAGAAGGAGAAAAAAGATGAAACGAAGAAGGGGAAGAAAGAAGGGAAAGGTTAAATAAGGGATATTATGAATTATATTTTTATTTGAAAATTTTAACTATGCCATCAGGGATATTTGTAAAGAGGCTTATGGATATTTGTAAAGGCCCATCAGAAGGAGGGAAAATAATTCAATTTTCACTATTTATTTGGGGAGATTGGTCGTTTGTATCTTATGCTTGATTGTTCAGTCTTACTAGTATGACTGGGTTACTATGATCTTGACTTAGAAATAAATTCTAGGTTCCTAGTAGGATCAGACCTATTGGGAATCTGCTGTGCGGGATCAAGTTATAGTAATCAAATCTTCTTATATTCTAGACTTAGATGGTGGCATCAAAATTTATGAGGTGTACACATTTCACGAAAATATCATACGGTACCTGGATTCATGCTATCATTTGAGACTGGGTTATTCTAGCATCTTATTCTTCATTAAGTGAGACAAGGTTGGGATGACATATGTTTAGGTTGTTGTACTTCATCTCCGTAGATCCATCCATGATGGATATTTTATGGATATTGTAATGGACACAATATTTGGGGAGGTGGGTTGGAGTAATCTTCTGCTTTATATTGTGTGTAAAAGATGTGCAAACATTTTCTCTAGTAGAACTGTGAAGTATGTTAGTTATTACTTGGATGCTATAAAGGTATCCACTGAGCCCCTTTTTTGGATGATGTGCTCACCCTTCCCACTTCAGTTTTTCAGTTATCAGAAGAGATGGTGCTCATGAAGATGTTCGTTTTCTTAGCTTAAATATTTAGAGTTTTTGCGAACCATATGAATCATTTTAGGTCTGTACATTATTTTTGTAATCACAAATACACTATTTAATTTATGTAACTTGAGAGATTTTTCATTTATAATTGTTTGAGTGATGGGTTTAGTTTTGGGTTAAGTTTTGTATAAGATTTCTATTTGGAAGTTAAACTATATGATTTAGATCCTTAATGCCGCATTAGGAAGCTGATCTCTTAGATGAATACGCAGCTTAATTTTGAGGCGGTGCAAACTTGGTATCAGATCTCACTATTATATCTTACATGGGAAACAATAGATAATTCTCAGTGTCAGATCGATAGCTAGATTAGTTTAGAACCGGGTTGGGTTGTAAGATAAATCTTAATTACTAAAAGCTATCAAGAACTAAAAGATTTAATTCTGTCTATGTGTGTGTATCATGAAGGAAAACTTATAGGTTAAACCAATTACATTACGAGTTGGAAACTAATAGAAATTAGAGAATA
Source organism: Papaver somniferum (assembly GCF_003573695.1). Lineage (NCBI taxonomy): Eukaryota > Viridiplantae > Streptophyta > Magnoliopsida > Ranunculales > Papaveraceae > Papaver > Papaver somniferum. The sequence goes on along the minus strand of NW_020620936.1, from coordinate 1,949,034 downwards.
ACTAGTTTAAAATTATAAATGCATAGTTAATTCAATACTGGAGAGAATAGTGAGGTTAGTGATTTTGAGAGATTCCGAAATCTCATCTAGAAACTCTTTGAGTACCCATGCATATACGACGAGCTATCAATCTGTTAGAATAGAAGGTTAGTGTAGGGAACTTAAACTTAATTAATCTTTAGAATTTATATCTGTATGGTAGAATCTAGAACCAAAAATTATAGAGGTCGATTAAATTCGTATAAACTCTATCTTGACAGAATATAGTAACAAACAAAAAAGTAGACAGTTATAGCTTCAAGTTCTGATCGTAGTGGATAATTTAATTATGCGTAAACTTGTACATTTTTTTGTTAGATAAACTTCTGATATTGGATTGCACCTCGTTAATGAAATGGAATTACGCGTTTCTGTATTAAGTTATGCTTTAGATATGTGAATAACATGATTGTTTTGGTTTAATAAAATCGTAAGAATAGTTAGAATCACTGGTCGATCATCAATGATAATAAAAATAACAGTAATAATAATGGAAATAATCATAATAAAAATATTGATAGTTCATATTAATTTATGTCATATTGAACTAAACATAACTAAAATCTCATTAATCTTACAATTAAGGAAGATAGTTAAGAGATACATAATTAATATCGTAATACTTAAATATATTTAGAAATTGTTTAAAGTACACATCTTCAACAAAACAACCACATACAAATATGTTTGGAGAATTGAGATAAATATTCAACAATGTCATTAAGTAATGTATATGGTAAAATCTAGAACAGGGTGGTGTAAAACATAGATAATCTATCTTGGTGTACGAATGAAAACATTTTCAAACAATAAGAATTAAATAATAAAATTAAAGCTATTAGTTAAATTTACAATCAAATTTCTAAGCTTCGTATACTTATTAGAATTAAATTTGGAACCGTTTAAATAATAATTAATTATACATTAAATATAGTTACTAGAATATATTTACTTAATTTATCTATGCATACTAGTAAAATTATTCTAAAATAGTAAAAATTAGGTTCCTTTGTTTTAGTAATTCTTAAGGGGAATAATAAGAAACAATTTATTCTTGAAAATAGTTTGTATAATTTAAGTAATCATGAATACATTGTAAGACTCGATAACATTGCAAAAGTATAAGTAGTAATAGATCTTGGAAACTATTTAGATAATTGTATAAATTTTTATACCACAATAAATCTCTATTCTAGGATACATGATATCGTACGTAGTAAGTTATAATTAGATTCTATCAGCTTTAAAAATTATTGTAAAAAAAAAACGTAAACTCAACAATAGTAGTAAAATTCTTTGTAACTATTCTTGAATGTTCAAAGTCATCTTCGATGAATTTGAATTTCATACATTTGTAAGTATGACTAGTACTTGCACTTGGACGAGAGGTAGCTTTTCTCTATAAGGTGGGGAGTTTTGACAACCAAAAGGACGTTTTGATTTCGAGGAAGAAAATGATATAAGGTGGGGAGAATGTAAAGACCCTCAAGCTCGTCAACGCTATTAGACCAGTCAAGAAATGATTTATCAGCTAATGACTCGATTAACTAATTTCGAACAATAATTAATAGAAAATTATCCGACAATAATTTGGTTATAAAACTAGTACCATTATATAGATCTCGAAAAATTACGTGAAATGGACGTGTCATTCGGACACCGGTTAAAGAAGAAATTATCCAATTAGTTTGAAGGGTAAAATAGTCATTTCATATATAAATTTTATTAAAACAGCCGAGACTTTTACTCTGAGCACTCTCTATTTCAGTTAATAGATTTATTCAACCAGACTGTCCATATCAAATATACTGGGTGCCTCAACAAACTGGTGTTTGGTATATCAAACCAAAAATCGAAGAGAATACTCGATTCTCTTCTTTTCTCTTCTCTTCTTTCTTCTTATGCTCCTATTTTATTGTACCATCATCAAGGTACCAGGCATGGAAATCCAAGGTACATTGTGAAGAAATCTGAGTAACAAGAGGGTCCAGTGCAAACGCAAATAATAAGGGACCGAGTGGGTCACCCTGTTGAACCCCTTTAGCTGATGAGAGAACTGCATCATTGTAATACAATCTAGCAGGTGTAGAATAACAAAATTCAACCCATTTTGCAATGCTTGGGTAGTGAGTTCTAACCTCTTGAATCAAAGTAGATTTGTCCACAATATTGAAAGCATTCGGAAAATCTATCAGCAACATGGTATGTGTGTTGCAGTCACCCTTCATCTCCAACAATCTGTTAGCAGCGTGTAAAATGGATTCACCTCCACAGGGGATACCAACACCAAACTAGTGATCACTCAGGTACGCAATGACTTGCTTGCATACTGAGGTAGCGACCAGCTTAGAGCATAATCTTCTCCGTATTGTGCCAACAACGATTGTCCCAACACCACCACCCGGTTTAAGCAACGGCGTCAGTGACACACTAGTAACATACTCACCTAGAATTGGAGGCAAAGCACCAGATAACCAAAGATTAACCACCCCAGCAATCGATTCAAGCAACTCATCCTCCACAACTACAATATTACCACTCAGAGCATCAAGAAGGTGTTGTGCTATTGATAGGCATGTTTTTGTGTCTGAATTGTCCTCAGTGTCTTTATGGTTAGTCCTTGATTTTGTATTTATTATGGTGTTTTTATGTTTGTGTAGGTGTTTTTGGAGAAATACACTTGTGTGGAAAAAGTTGCTCAAAAAGTGATATTTGGACCCTTCCCCCCCCCCACCCCCCCACGGAGAAATATACTAAAGGCACCCTCATTTTGGATAAGGGGAACCTCGGGACACCCCCAAAGACAGCTGCTATCGGCACCCACACTCTGGTTAAGGGGCACCTTTCTTCTTCATTTGAATCTGAATTTTGGCGGAAAAGAGTTCTTTAGAAAACATAAATTAGGGTTCACCTTTTGGACTGGATTTAAAGAGATTCAATCACTGGGATCGATTGTAATGGACCTGTGTCAGCTGAACATGCTTGGTATGCTCGATGGATTTGATCCAATTGGGCTGGATAAGCCGGGAAAAAAAAAACAGAGAGTGAGAATTTACGGTCTCTGTTAATGATAAATTTGGGAAGTTTCAGTCGGATATGGATACTGACATGAACTGGAAACACCCTGTTACACTTAAAATGGCTTGGTGTGTGTTGTAAAACCGAAAAGGAAGGATGATTACACGTATTCTCTATAGAACATGGAAGAATATTTACTCGAGGATATTATGGGATTTTGGTTGTGGTTTTGGGAAGGTTACGTGTGCTACAAAGAGATTAACTCAATCTAAGTTACGTTGGCAGCGTGTAGGAGTGAATTTGCATACAACAGACGCGTGAGGGAGTAAAGAATGGTAACTATTCCCTGTGAACTGCCGTGGAGAATAAAGGTCATTAATGGATATTATTAGAATTTATGGTGGATATTTGGAGGTGTTGTGACTATATAAAGGCTTATGGGATGTCATGGATGGGCATGGAGAGTTAGGGGAGGAAACAGAGCGTAGAATAAAGTTTCAGAGTTTTCTCTGCTGCTGCATGAAGAAGAGAACACGAAGAACATTGTACTATCCAGCACAGTCGTAAAATACTGTCGTTTTTCCCTTTAGTTGTAACAGTTTTTCAGCAACTTTACAACAGTGACTGTTGCATTTCTGTTTTATCGTTCATTGTAACAATGGGTTTTGCAACACCCTTGTACCATTGCAAATCTCTGTTTTCTACTATTTCTTCAATAAAAACACCATTTGAGTTATAAGTTATCTTTTTGAGTGTGTTTCCATCATGAGAAGCCAGACCCCATCACTGGGACAATGAAGGAAGCAACTTTTCATGATTGTGGTAAATGAATTATTTATTTCATTTACTATTTGCATAGATTTAATTGCTCTATGATTTTTATTAATTACTTGTTATTTTGTCTAATGTCACATGCTTAGTTTTAATTACTTTTGATGCGTCATTCTTACAACTTACAAATAATGTTTTATGATATCTATTTTTGGCAAAGAATTAGAATCACAACTTCTTTTGTTTGAGCTATATTGTCTAGAGTTAATGACTTAACCACAAGAATATGAAAAGTAGTGAATTCCTGCGTCCCAGTGTCTCTTCGTCTTGTCACCATATTTGTATATATATTTTCCTTATGTTTAGTATTTTCGTTTATTAAATCTAAAATCAATCTCATCAAGTCCGAGTGAACGACAATCCTATTTACCACTATATAAAATTCGATCAATTTTTGGCGTCGCCGACCCGGACTTGTTTATAAATTTGTTTTCTTGGTTTTTTTTATATTTTTTTTTATATTTTTTTTGTTCTTTTTTACGCGTTTTGGTATTTCTTGTTTGCTTTCAGATTTGGAGTTGAGCTAAGGAAAAAGAGACAAAGTGTTGAAAAGAAAAGCGAAGCCGAAGAAGGAAAAAAAAAAGGAATCCAAAAGGAGTGAAGAAGAAGATTTTGTACATAGTTATTTTGTTTTATTTTTAAAAACTGTAAATGGGGTTTTTATTTTTATTTTTTTGTAATTTTTTATTTTTTTTATATTTTTGGACTTTATTTTTTTGGACTTTTGGACATTATTATTTTTAAACCCTAAGGAAGGGTTAACTTAAATAAAACTGCTGCAGGGAAGGACGACAGTTACGATACTGTCTCGGCCCCTCAGGTTCGTACACTGACATTGGAGTCGGTGGCCTGAGTCGACTTCAACGGTTCATCGTCCGTTTGGTACGGGAGGTAAGACTCTATCCACCCACGAATCCCCTGTCAGTGGTTTTTTTTTGTGTTGAGAATGTCGAACTGGTATTACAATAACTAATACAACGAATATACAACTGAACAAAATGGACATTACTACTTTAACCATAGTGTGAATAGTTGTTGGGAACATCAACCTTTTGAAGGTTATGCCGCATACCATGGTGAGCCTAATTACTATTCTCGCACCCACAGGTCATACGAGCAAAACGATCCTCCTATTTCTCTAGAAGAGTCTCAAGAGTTTCAATGAGTCAACACAGCAGTTTCACTTATTTATGAAAGAGACTTATAATATTCCGCTTCTAGAACAGTCCGTAGAGCAGTCAACTAAGATGTCTCTAGAAGAGTCCCTCAAGCAATTTACTGAGAGTACAAATAGGATTGTGAAAATTTTTGCTTAGGATAGTCTTACTTTTCAATATAGTGTTCCCAATACCACCCTTGAAAATAAGTATAATTTTTATTCACATAATCAATATGACAATGTTAGAATCGGTAACACTACTTTTTTAGATGAGGTTCAACCATTTTTATATTATTATAATGATTATGATGAGGATATTGTTGATGAAGAATCATACATATGTAGGCATAGTGATCAGGAAATTGTTACCTCACTTGAGCTTCATAATGATAGTACTATTTCTGGTTCAAATCCCGATAATTTTAATGATTATTCACCTATTAAAAAGGACGAGGATTTGACTAGAGATATCACCGTTTTAGACGATGTAGTATTTCCTTTTGATTACAAAGCCAGTGATGTTTCAGAAGAACGAGTTTATTATGATAATATTGTTTTAGAGTCTAGAGATTTACAAACAATAATCCTAGACAAAGAAAATCAACTCGTATATATGAGCAAGGATGCACTACTTGATAATAACTTAGAAGAATTAATTGACCATTTTCAGGAATCAGATGATCTAGAAATTAGGGAGATTGTGACTAGTCTATCTAGAGACGCCGAAAACTCTAAGTTTGGGGGTGATTATCACTTTCCTAGTGCCTTACCTTAAACTCTCAGAAAGTCCCCTCACTTAGGACTGGACATTTGTGCCTCAACCATTTTACAAGATTATCTTCATACACTTTTTCTCGAACCTAGTTGTGTCCATAAGAAAGTTCAGTTGTTAGAAACCCATCCTCTGGTTGATGTGGTTAACCCAGGCTATGATACCAAGATTGACTTTGTTTTCCTACCAAAACATTTTCTTCCAATTGTGGGAACGTACGATTTTCAGATGTGTCGGTTATTAAGTTTTGAGACTAAACCTAATTACTTTAGGAGAATAGGGTCGACACATTTGCTTAAGGACGACCATCTCTTTCATTGTGGTCAGTTGTGTGAGTCAAATCTAATTGACTTAGAGGATCCCCAATTATTCAGGTTATTGTTATGCGCTTCTAAGTTTTTAGTTGAGTATTTCCAGACTCTACAACCTGATCTTCAGAATTCCTTTGAGGAAATCAAACCGATGAAAACTTTTTATTTAGACCCTTTTATAGAGCCTGAAGCTGAACCACACCTAGATGTACTTATCTTAAACAAGGGTATGTTCGGTATCTTCTTGGTCTGTTGCAGTTTCTTCTTCTTGTTGTTAACACTTTTTGATCCAGATGACCCACAATTATTCTGACTACTTCTTTATGATTCTACGAGGTGACTAATTCTTCCAATGTCTGGCTGAAGACTTTAAACTTAGCACTTCTTGGGAGGTGACCCATTCTTATGCATCGACACAGTAATATTCTTCCTTTTCCCTTTCCTTCAAGTGGTAACAGTTTCTCCTTGTTCATGATTTTAATTTCATATTTAGAACATTGAGGACAATGTTAGATTTAAGTTTGGGGGTATCGGAAAAACTTTTTGTTAGTCGCAATAAATAAACTCCAAAGCCTAGAAATTTGTGCCAATTAAGGATAGCACTAACCGATCTAAGTGGATGGAAGCATCTTGGTTGTAGGAGTTGAGGAACCCATAAGATCATCTTGGATGGAAACATCTTGGTTGTAGAGTCTATTCATAAAAGCACAGAGCTCAGGTGTTAGAAATAACATGATACTTTCACCATATCTCGTTGAGTCCTTTTCACCTTCTATTTTTCTTTTACTTATTTTAAATATATTTCTCTAAGTGATTTGGTGAGGCACATGCATCGAATTGTTACCACTGCTAGGGTGAATTAGAGTGATGAGTTACCCAAAAAAATGAAAAAATGAAAAAAAGAAAGAAAAGACTAGACCATTAGACCAACCATAATAAATTCAATAAAGTCGACTACTGCTCCCCTTGTATATGCCAGTTGTGTTGACGTAGAGTTAGGATTATCGGCCACTGGTTCCCTTGTATATGCCGGTTGTGTTGATATTAGTCAGACCGGTAGCTCAATCCATTATGATAGGTTCGTCTTGGCAGTGGCCTTCAGACAGATATGGGAAACACCGTTCACCTTAGTCAACATATAAAACCATCTATGTTTTTCTCTTTATCCATATTCTTGATCTTTTTATGTGATTAGTTTGACTCCGGATATTGATGTCCATAGTACGACTATCTTAGTAGAGCTCTTTCACTTAAATATGAATTTTAGTACACTTGAGTGCAAACTCGTGTACAACAATTGGAATTTCGCATCAGGGTACTTCCTCCTGTAGTCAATGAGAGTATGCCAACCAAGGAGATTCTTTAGTGCTATCCAAGGTTATGTGTAGCGCCCCCAAAAGCTAGCAGCTGACTAATCCAAGAGATTAACTAAATTAAGAGGCACTAAGAATCTAAATCATTTACTTAAACATTCAATTAATAAACCTGCTACAAAACTTAACCCAATAACTAGCACCACTCTGGAAAATATGTACAAGAACTCCTCTCAAATGATACATATTCAACAGTGAGTTGATTTACAAAGGGAATACAAACACAGAATAAACATAGCGGGAGCTAACTAACGTAAATATTTCTTCGAAGCTTTCATCGTCACTTGTACAACCTGATCTGTCTCTGAAACTGAAAGTGGGAATGGGTGAGCACATCATCCCTAAAAGGGGTGCCCCGTAGGAATAACAACTAGCTTTCAAGTAATCATTAGTATGGTTTGAAGACAATGCAGGTTTAATTGAAAGACGATAAAACAAGGAAAGACGATAAAACATAATGTAGAAACTTCTTCAAAAACATCCATAAATAACAGTAAACATCCATGTATGAGATGTGTGTTGCCGCACATAAGGGAAGAGTAATATTGATGCCAATTCCACACCGAATAGGTAATATTGTAGTGTATCTCCCTAGCCATAAAATACTGATATATAAAGGAAGAATAGTATTGCGGTGTATCGCCCTATCCATGTAATATTGCGGTGTATCGCCCTAGCCATAGTATACTGATATTGTGTCGGCACACATCTCATATCACACAGAGCACACAAAGATATGCATGAATTTCACAACACAAAGATTGATTTATAAAACAATAATGAATACAACAGAGTTCGTTATCGATTCCCACCTCTTTTGATGACAAGCCGCGCCTACCTCGAGATCCATGATCCACTGGTTCATCCTTTGAATCGATCGTTGTTAATATAGACTAACTGTTAACTACACAAGAAGTTCTCTATCTTTAGCATAGCTAAGGTTTACTAATTCAATTTGGTTGGTTCTACAGTCCATTAGATATGTCTTATGAATACCTACAACTTTGTAGAAGAAGCCAAAGGCTAATTGGAACCATAAGGGTCCAAAATGTCAAGCTAAGAATACATGGTACTAATCCCAAGTCCACTAAGCAAGCCCATTAACTAAGGTCTAGTCCATCTGAGTCAACTAACGGTCTCTAACGGTCACATGTCAATTAACAGTCAATGTCTAAGTCCAGTCAGGTCAACGATCAACGATTTGGTCATACGAGTAAACCCAGTGAGTTAACAGATCCGACTCAGTCAATACACTGAGTCCGCTGAACAAAATGAGTCAGCTAAGCTGACTGGGATGGCTAATAGGTCTTAACTCTATTGCAGCTACAAGAACAAAACCAACCTATTTCTATTCAGTTGACCAATACATAAATTATTCATAAAGAGTTCTATAATTTCAATACAACTTTAATACAAGTTTTACCTTGAACTGCACTTGCAGGCTTTTACTAAGGCCACTGCTAAACAACATTACAGCTACTCTTAGTTTCCATTTCACTTTACATAACAATTCAAATCCTATAATTCCTACATCTAAGCTTCAACTCAGACACCATTGTCCATCTGCAATATCTACAAAAACACAACCATTATGCTCAACTAGCAATCACAGAATCCGAATCTCATAACATATCCACTACTACCATCCCAACCCATCCATTCAAATAATATTCCTAAACAAATCTGCAATGCCACCATTCCCTATCACTTCAGTCATAGCAGCATCATCACTATCTACATCTACACCATATGCCTGGTACAAACAATCAATTCATTTAAACCTCAACTCCAACTCTGCACAACTGTCACAGCATCAACACCATTCTCATGAAAAAACATTCATCTCAGTTTGCATCTTCAACTCATTTAACCCACCAACAAACACAACAACTATTAACCTCTTCATTACAATTTAAAATTCATCTTCCCAAACATAATTCAACGGACAATTCAACTTCACTAACCACAGTTCTCCGAGATACAATCTGTCCACCACCATATTACATCTCTTCCTGCAAATCCAACTACACAGACAACACCAACAACTTTAAAAACTCATTCCACCTGCAACTCAGTTCAACAACAACCTCCATTTCCATTTCATACTCACACACACATGCAGTTCACACATATATCCCCTGTAACTTCAATAATCTTCCTATTAGTTCAACATCACCGCCAATGACTTATAACTCCACAACCACAGTAAAATCATTCCAATCCCCAACTCTATTATCCAACATACATACCCAACAAAGAACTGAATGTTATACTAATTTACTTAGAGAAACACTTACCTCAATATATATTCATTCCAGCAAATTGAGATCAACTCCCCTTGCTTGCTTGACTTGAATCATCTTATGACAAAAGCAACCCCACCAGTTCATCTCAATAACTTCAGAATCACTACTCAAACCATGACTATCCATTTCAAGTTATTCTTCAACTCCAAACTCTAATTGATATCAAACCCAGTCCCCAATTCTTCTTGTTCATCACTAAATTAAACTTAAAACCAATCTTCTGAGAAACCCTGGTTCCATTCAATTTTTTACTGAACTTGACAAATCGATTGTTAAGTCTTCAGATTAACAAACATACCCTTTATCTTCTTCTTCTTCACTAATCGAATCATCAGATCATCCTGGAAACCCTAATTCTTCAATTTAGGGAACAACAGAAACTCTAATCTCCTTTAATCTCAAATTGATCTTCAAAACAACATTAAAACTCCAATTAAACAACAACCCAGTTATTATTTATCCCTTAACAACACTACATCATCATTTTACACTAACCCCAACCTCAGAAACCCTAACCTCCAAATCACTTCCTCATTCGAGTCTGAATCATCAACATACACCATCACAATCACCAGAGACTACTGAATAACCTTCTACACCTCCTATCGATCAAAAATCTTCTGGTTGATCTCTCAAAATCGACAGAGAAGGAAGAGCAGGAGAAGAATAGAAAAAGAAGAAGAAAGAAGAAGATAAGAAAGAAGAAGAAAGGAGATATGATTTATCTTCACGGTTTGGTGTCGATAAGACCAAGCCAAATTACTGATACAACCAATAGAGGATAAGGGCAGCCCAGTCGGTCCAATGGCATATTCCCTTCAAACAAATCTGATAATATCTTCCTCGTCCGATATTCGAATGGCACGCTCGAGTAGCCCATTCCGCCTAAATCTTCGAGATCTATCTAACGACACTTGTTTCGTAGTTAAATCGTTGTTAGATTAATTTCTATGAGTTAATGTTCGAGTTACACTAATCGAGTTATTATCGGCTGATTCGTCACTTGACCGGTCTAATAGCATTGACGAACCTGAGGGTCCTTACATTCTGCATAGGTAGCTAGGGTTTGGAGTAAAAGGTTTTTGTGGGTACACCTCTTGTAAACCCACCCGAGACTATAACTCGGTCACTAGGGCCACCTAGTGAGTTAGGATTTTATTTTCTAGATTAGTTTTGCTCGAGAACTAGCAAATAATAAGTTTGGGGGTATTTGATAGACACATTTTTGTGTCTGAATGGTCCTCAGTGTATCTATTGTTAGTACTTGATTTTGTACTTATTATGGTGTTCTTATGTTTGTGTAGGTGTTTTTGGAGAAATACACTTGTGTGGAAAAAGTTGCTCAAAACGTGCTATCTGGACCCCCGGGAGAAAAGTACTAAAGGCACCCTCATTTTGGATAAGGGGCACCTCGAGACACCCCGGAACCCCCATTCTGGTTAAGGGGTACCTTTATTCTTCATTTGAATCTGAATTTTGGCGGGAAAAGAGTTCTTTAGAAAACAAAAATTAGGGTTCAACTTTTGGACTGGATTTAAAGAGTTTCAATCACTGGAATCGATTGTAATGTTTCAGCTGAACAGGCTTGGTATGCTCGATGGATTTGATCCAATTGGGTTGGATAAGCCGGGAGAAAAAAAAAAACAGAGTGTGAGAAGTTACGGTCTCTGTTAATGATAAATTTGGGAAGTTTCAGTCGGATATGGATACTGACATGAATTGGAAACACCCTGTTACACTTAAAATGGCTTGGTGTGTGTTGTAAAACCGAAAAGGATGGATGATTACACGTATTCTCTATGGAACATGGAAGAATGTTTACTCGAGGATATTATGGGATTTTGGTTGTGTTTTTGGGAAGGTTGCGTGTGCTACAAAGAGATTAACTCAATTTAAGTTACGTTGGCAGCGTGTAGAAGTGAATTTGCATACAACAGACGCGTGAAGGAGTAAAGAATGGTAACTATTCCCTGTGAACTTCCGTGGAGAATAAAGGTCATTAATGGATATTATTCGAATTTATGGTGGATATTTGGAGGTGTTGTGACTATATAAAGGCTTATGGGATGTCATGGATGGGCATTCAGAGTTAGGGGAGGAAATAGAGTGTAGAATAGGAAGTTGCAGAGTTTTCTCTGCTGCTGCATGAAGAAGAGAAAACGAAGAACATCGTACAATCCAGGACAGTCGTAAAATACTGTCGTTTTTCCCTTCAGTTGCAACAGTTTGTCAGTGACTTTACAACAACGACTGTTGTATTTCTGTTTTATCGTTCATTGTAACAGTGGGTTTTGCAACACCCTTGTACCATTGCAAATCTCTGTTTTCTACTATTTCTTCAATAAAAACACCATTTGAGTTATGAGTTATCTTTTTGAGTGTGTTTGCATCATGAGAAGCTAGACCCGATCACTGGGACAACGGAGGAAGCAACTTTTCATGATTGTGGTAAATGAATTATTTCTTTTATTGACTTTTTGCATAGTTTAATTGCTTTATGATTTCTATTAATTACTTGTTATTTTATCTGATGTCGCATACTTAGTTTTAATTACTTTGGATGCATCATTCTTACAACTTACAAATAATGTTTTATGATATCTATTTTTGTCAAAGAATTAGAGTCACAACTTCTTTTGTTTGAGCTATATTGTCTAGAGTTAATGACTTAACCACAAGAATATGAAAAGTAGTGAATTCTTGCGTCCCAGTGTCTCTTCGTCTTGTCACCATATTTTTATATATATTTTCCTTATTTTTAGTATTTTTGTTTATTAAATCTGAAATCAATCTCATCAAGTCCAAGTGAACGACAATCCTATTTACCACTATATAAAGTTCGATCAGCTATTAATCCATCTATCCCGCTGGACGTACCTTTGGGGGAGCTTTTTAAAGCAGACAAAATTGATTTAGCATCCACAGATAAAGGAGGTGTTGAAATATCCTCAGTAGGTATATGTGGAGGTGGTTTATTTGGATGTTTCTGCTGAAGCTCAAACAGTGTGTCTGGGTTGGGTGGCGTTATACCATTTGAAGAAAGAACTCTCATAGCAGCAGTGTAATGGCCATAGCTAAGCTTCTTTTTGCAAGAAACTAGGTTAGTATATTTTTTTCTTCTTCTTGCTGTCCTTCTTTTGTTTGTTATTTTGCTGAGAGAGTTTGAGCAACCTCTTAGCCATAAAGATACGTGCATTGGGTTCTTTCCCTTGGTGCAGAGCTTGGTTAATTGCAGAATTTTGCAATTTCTTCCTCATACCAGAACGCTCTTCCATATGAACATTTAGGCTCATAAATATTTAAAGTGCATGATGGTAGCAAGAGGAGTTGTAGCCATGCATCTAAGTCATTGGGTTTTGATATAACCTTGTCTAAGACAGTTTTTAAGGTTCTTGAAAAATTTAAACGACATTGAGGAGGAATACTCACAATGGTAGTGATTTGTTTTTGAAAGATCACATTGAGCATCTCCACATTAAAACCTCCTACACCTTCATCAACCTCTGTAGAAGCAGGTGCAATGCTTGTTGAGTTATCAGGAGGATTAGATTGAGGCCTCTTGGTGTAGTGTATAAGAAAATATGTATCCCTACCATTGAATGGTCCAGCAATGACCAACCCGTAGAGATGATTTCTGCAAGGCTTCCTCCAAACATAAGTATGCATACATTTGATGCATAACCAAGATTTCATATTAGACAAGGTTCTCTCCCAAGAATCAAAACAATCTGGATTATTGCGAGTTCTCTCTCTGCAGATATCTTTGGTGTTCGAGTTGTTGATGGTGGATTTTCGACAAAGGTCAAAATCGTAAAATCATGATACTGCATGTTTCTGACCCGGCTTCAGGAACACATGTGATGATTCATGATTTACAATCCGTGAACCTTTTAATGATCTCTGACTGAGTGAGCATTCCTCTCAGAGCAATGATGAATATGTTTCTCGAAAGGCCTCCCCGGCTGAGCGTTCGATGCTACCCACATTTCATCATCCCTCTATGTAGAATAATGATTGGGCGGTCCTCTAGACATAATTGTTTGTTAGAGGGCTTAATGCCTTCAGGACGTCGACGTTGCACGTTGTTCTCTGACTACATAGAGAGATCCACCTCTACATAGAATAATGATTGGGCGGTTCTCTAGACATAATTGTTTGTTATATGGCTTAACGCCTTCAGGACGTCGACGATACTCGTTGTTCCCTGACTATGTAGAGAGACTGTTTATAGATTCAGGCGGCTCTCTAGACATGATTTTTTGTTAGAGGGCTAAACGCCTTCAGGACGTCGACGCTGCACGTTGTTCCCTGACTATACACATTTCAGAAAAGGCATGATGCTTCAACTATCTCATATCTCGATTATACAATAAATTAATTCTATCGTGATATTAATCCTCTGAATTCCTAGAAAATAATCTATTTTATATCATTACTCCGTTCTCTGAATTCCCCGGCTGGATTCATGGATTGATAATAGATGATCATTCTATCTCATTGATCCGTTCCTCGAATTCCCCGACTGGATTTCATGGATTAGTAATAGAAGTACAACTCATAATACAGTTAAGGTGGGCCCAACACGAGCAATATTTGCTCAGACGAGCAATATTTGTTCAATTCGTCAATATTGGTTCAACTATCAATATTAAAAAATTCATCATACAAGAAATATTGGCTCAGTTCATCAACATTCATCATGTTTATCCAATTATCAACATTTATTCAAGAACTATACGTCTCCACAGACATGTTCAATTTATGAATCATTGAGCATTCATCAATCATGCTCAACTGAACAATAGTTAGACTCACCGTCTAATCAGTCAACAATTAACCAATTAAATACATGTCTGCCTTGCAGACTCCACGTTCGTAAGACATCAATCACTTCATATGGGGGGATATTAATTAGGGTTTTGGTTTGGCGGCCTACGACACGTTTTCATCCGCGATGAGAAGTGTGAGTAAGTTGTGGTTAAGGGAGTTAGAAAAGTAGTGGGTGGACGATCAACCAAGTCTCCACGATCTCCCACTTTCCCACTCTTTCACTCAAGAAACCGTCACACTTACAGGGATCAATGTGTTTACTATTCTGACAATATAAATAAGTCCTGAATCGATGAATGAAAAAAAACAATTCTATCAATCAAAACTTATTCACAGAACTCAGAACTCAGCAGTTCGTCAATTTGCAGAAATCCACAACACATCCACAATCCTTGATCATTATTAATCCCACACAATTCTCAGCTTCCTCCTACAGATCAACCTATCTCCCTCTTTGTGATCGAATTGACTCTGGAACGACCATTGACTTGGTTTAGGTCGGAGTCCTACAGATTGATCTCTCGAACTAAAAGCACTCTCGTGCAATGCATCCGTGTGAGGTTAAGCAGTTTGCTCGGTTCGAGGAGTCTCCTCCGCACGGTCGTCTCCCCATTTTCTAAAAAACTAGCAAATCGTTTTCCCTCATCTACAGATTGGCGACCACAGTGGGAGATTAATCTCTTGGTTGCAATATCAAATTTTTACAAAATGGTTGATCTTAGATCAGGTTTAGTTAAAAATCCTAACACAAACAACGCTACCACTAGCAATAATGGTGGTACTCCAGAAACCACTCCCGCTTCCAACACCGGTGTTGTTGATACCACTCCTCCGCAAACCAACATTCGAAGCAATCCTCTCTTCGGACGGTCTCCCAAAGAAATCAATGAAAATCCACCTACCATAGGTGATCTCATGAAGGTGCAAGAAACTCTTGCTAAGAATCAAATTGACATGGCTAACACTCGGAAGGAGTTATGAAATTACCTCAAAACTCTCACCGACAAGATGTCAGAGAAGACTAAGGAGAAGGGAAAATCCAAAGAAGCATCTCCAACTGCGGATCCTGAAGTTGTTCCAGTCCACGTAGTTGACGATGATGATGTCCACAAAGCTGCTGAAAACTCACCAACAAAAGAGCCTGTCGGTTTCATCACTCGTGAAGATCTGGAAAGTTTTATGGAGGATCGAGGAAAAGGAAATGCACCCACCGTCATCAACCTTCATACCCTGCTGCTACGCAGAGAATCCCTCTCCCAAAAGTCTACACTTCTCCAACGTTCACATTGTACAATGGAACGGGGAACGGTCGAGAACATGTTTCTGGATTCTTTGAAGCACTAGGCGAGCATGAACAGAACCATGTTGTTTGTATGAAAGAATTCTCAAAATCTCTGACAGGCCGAGCATACACATGGTACAATAACATCGCACCAAGGAGCATAGCTAGTTGGGGAGAAATGGTTAATGCCTTCTATATGAAATACTTCTTCGTTTCTGAGCAAATTACTCTTTCTGACTTGGGAAGAATGGCTTAGAAGAACACTGAACATCCGAACGACTATGTGAAGAGGTTCAGAATTCAAGCTTTGGATTGTCATGACCCTAATGTCACCGAGAAACAATTGGTGGACTTGTGCATCAAAGGGATGATCCCAGTCTACAGAGCCTTGCTGGAAAATCTCTGGTTCCAGACTTTCTCAGAACTCCATGAAGCAGCCAAGCGATCAACAACTACTGATCCAGCCTTGCTAGAAAGAACAAAAACCATCAAAGCCAAGGAGCCGCGAGACACTCGAAGCAGCACCAGGCGCCTAATCAACAAACAGTTCAATGTTCAACCTTCCATGAATGTTGCTGAAGGAAGCTGTTATAGCATAGCTCGGTTGAACCCACCAAGCATCGGTATTTTAAGTTTGGTTGTCATATTTTAGTGAACCAAAACTCATTTAAGAGTCGCTTGATTATGTACTAGAGTCAACTTCGTATAGTTTAGCTTGAACGTATTAGGATATGAGACATTACAAGTATTGCGAAGACATGAAGAAGTGAAGAAGTAAGGAGATACAACGACAACATCATCCTTCCACTTGAGGTTAGTGATATTTGATTTGAACTGTTTCATTCCCTAACATATCTTTCAAGTCATGCATATTGAAAACAAAACTGCGAAGCATGAATGATTATACTCTAGTTAGACATAGTATTAAGGAATACAATACGAGGTTTATTGCTTAACCATTAAACTTTATAGATAAGACATCGACATAATCGTTTGAATGCTATTGTGATTATGTATGGGTATAAGGTAAATATTTCATCCTAGGAAACAATGTTTTACAGTTTTTTCAAGGAAGTAAATTCATGAACTTGTTTTGTGAATTGAAAGAGAAATCGCCAGGCATTATTGGTATTGTTATTCATTGCATATATTTTAAACTACCAATATGTGTGATTAGTATAACCGCTCATGACTTGTTTATATTTTTGGTAAAATTATTCACAAAGGCCTGAATTTTGTATTGGTATGACTTTTATTAGTGAAACCGATTTTAAGTAATCACCTGAGATGATATGATCGATTTTGTGTTATTGGTATGACCGACTCTGGGTGAAGGGGAACCGATCCTAGTAAGAGGTGCAACCTATCACAGAAGGGAATCGATCCTTGTATAAGGCGCAACAAGTATTTAGCAGAAAGGGGAACCGATCTTATGGACATGTGCAACACGTTTTTAGGCAAAGAGGAACCGATCCTATGGACATGTGCAGCAAGTACAAGTTAGATACCATATATACGTGGGGAACCGATCCTAGTACCTAGTCAACTGAATTTTGGAAAGCTAGTGTGACTATGCACAATACTCAGATAGAGGTAGAACCGAAACTTGTTTTGGTCGTGAAACCCATGATTTTTGATTGAGTGTTCTTGATCAATCACATAGTTCTTGAAAGTCAGATGAACCAATTCTAAACTTGTTTGGAAGTGTGGAAAATCGGTTTCAAGATTATAAGTATGAAAGAGAACTTACAAAGTAAGGATGTCGACATACTTTGAACATGTGCAGTAACGCTTATCTTTAATTGTTCAAAGTTATTCCTTGATAGCCAAAGGAAGAAAATCCCCGATCGAATAAAATAAATTGAGAATCTTTTATTTAAGGTTTTTAATTTTTTTTTAGGAAAATAAATATTAGTAATGTGCATTTACTAGTTGGAGATTTTCCAAGAGATTTTCGGTCAACATTCTGGACAAAGCATTTCTAGGAATTATGGAAACCAAATTTAGAATATATTGCATATCTTGAGAATATTTTCGGTTTTGGAAATTCCTTGGTGTCCAAACTTCCTCGGTCTATAAATATGAAAGTTTGCATTTCAAGCAAACTAATCCTCGTACAACAAGAACTATCTCAGTTGTGCTGCTAATGGTGAAGCCGCCTATTCAGAGAGGAGAGTAACCTAATTATTCGAAATCTCTTACGGCTGCAGTTTAAAATCTTCTTTGGGATTGAGAAGCTCTATTAGTACCGTTGGTGGGAAACTAGATAATTGTGGTTTATCTTTTGTTTTCGATTGATTTGATTGACTAACGGTGGTTGAACTTTGATTGCACCTAGTTTGTTTATGCTTAAGAATCTTCTCTTCTGATATAAGATTCACTCAAACTAGATCGAATTTTCGACGAGGATCTTTAAACTGTTTGTAGATCTATAGACGTCTTGTGATAATCCATTTTTAACGGACTCCGTTCTGTGTGTGGTTGATCACAAGAGATTCAATTTGATTGTTTGCAGGTGTTTATTGAAGATCTAAGAAGATTTTAAGACAAAGAAGACTTTGAAGATTTCTGATTTGGAATTCATAATCTTTGGTGTGCACAATACTTGTTTTGGTAAAAGAGGATCCAACTATAATCGGTTTATCCTTGTGGTAGATTAGATTGATTAGTTGTGTAGATCGGCATCAATACAATTCTTTGTGATTAAAAGTATTGGTTGCAAAATCTTAACAATTACTTCAGCAGTTGATAATAAGATAGATCTAAGAACCCGACGAAGGAGTTTATTGAGATAAACAGAAGAGCCTTTGTCGCACTCATATCACTTGGTTGAAGAGAGTTGATACCAAACATATTTGTTGTTCCTTTACTGTTTGGTATACGAACCAAAGGAATTGTTCCAAGTACGTGACTTATTACAAGTTGCAGGCGTGGGAATACAGACGAAACTAGGTGAACTATAGGTTTAGTTGCTTGGTCTCAACTATACGAAGTTGGTTTAATTTTTTATAGCGGCTTAATCCTGAGAGTATTCAATTCTGGACAAGGTCCCGGGGTTTTTCTGCCTTTGCGGTTTCCTCGTTAAAAAAATCTTGCTGTGTCATTTACTTTTATTTTCCGCAATTATAATTGTTGTTATTATAATTTAAAGTAAATTACATAAACGTTAATTCCTATTTACTTGATAAGTGAATCCTATTGTGTTTGGTTAAGTCCAAACCTTTTTATCAAGTAAGCATACTTCTTTGTTGTATTGTCTTGATCTCGTATCCATAGACGATCACACGAAGTGTGAACTGATTTGTTGTATTGTATCGACTCAGTCCATAAACAATCACTTTCGGATAAAGTACTTATAGGTGGAAAAGTTTTAGATTGAGGTATATTTGGGTACCCTCGTCTTTTTAATTGGTATCAGAGCAGGAAAACACGAAAAGATCTAACAATCTGTATTTGGTGTGATCCATCCTATATGAATGAACTCAAGTTCGCATGAATCGACTTCAATTAACGTACCGCCAAGATTTGACGGAATAAACTATCTATGGTGGAAATCTGCTATGAGATCTTCTCTTCAATCACGAGACTTTAATGCATGGATATTAGTCGTTGATGGTTATATTTGTCCAAAGATAGAAAATTCGGAAACTAACGCTTAGTAGAATTTTCAAATGAAGAAAAGGCTCTTGCAAAGCAGAATTCAGATGGTTTGAATGCTATAATACATGTTGTAAGTCGTGATGTACAACATCATGTATTGATAAGCATGTAAATGCTACATTTTATACCCATATTTATATTAGCTAGGATACAGTATTTTAGTTGCTAATACTATTTTAGTGCTTTTGTAGAAAGTACAAGTGAATTCGATCATCCAGCGAATAAACCACAAAATGTGAGACTTAATGGTGTTTGTGACGAAAATTGCAAAATGTGGTTGGCATGGTATTTCCATATATCAGCAACCACAATGATGAAATGTGGTTATCCTGGTAGTTCCATATATCAGCAATCACAATGATGAAACGTGGTTGGCCTGGTATTTCAATGTATCAGCAACCACAATGATGAAATGGGGTTGGCCTGGTATTTCCATGTATCAGCAACCACCATGATCAAATATGTTGGCCTGGTATTTCTATATATCAGCAGCACTTATTATGCTAGCCTGGTATTTCTATATATCAGCAGCACTTATTATGCTGGCCTGGTATTTCTATATATCAACAACACTTATTATGTTGGCCTGGTATCTCCATATATATCAGCATCATAGAATTATTTCACAGCCGAGGTCACAATGGGCAGACAAGTTTTAATTTTCTCTTCAATTGATGTATGGTGAAGCGAGTCTACGTCAGCACACTAATGCCACCTAAGATTGGTCAAGAGTGACTTTATTATTGTTAGCATAAGAATAGAAGAATATCACCTCCGTGACCACGTGCAAATGAAGAAAAAGGAAAGATTAAGATATCTTGTCCTTACATAAGTTCACTTGCTATATATATATAAAGAATCTAAAGGAATGTTTGAGACCAAATGACATCATTTGTGCAAATACAGTTAAGGTGGGCCCAACACATGCAAGAAAATATCATGCTTTTTAAATTAAATTAATTTATTTCCTTGGTGGTTTCATATACTGTGGAAAGTGAAGATTCGCTGATACTTTACAATGTTTCGTCATATTATGACACGCGGCACAATATTATTGGGCGGATTATATTTCATGACATGTGGCAGACTTCTATTGGAAAATGATGTGGCGACGACGTGAATTCATTTGTGGTCTATATTTATGTGTTGTTTCAAAATGAAAAGGGAGGAGCGGCCAGAGAGCCGTTCACAGAGAAGAGGCGACAAGAGTTTGGTGTATTTTGAGTTTTCTTTTCTCATGGTTTGCTAAATTGTTTGTTAGGGTTTAGATTGAAATCAATTGATTTATATAAACTCTAGGATGATATTTCTAATAATGGTTCATTAATTAGTGATTTCTCTTCATATAGCTTGGTGTTTAATCGATTATGTGATTTTCTGGATTACTTATGCTTTTCAATTGATATAGCGTGCTTGGTTAAATTCTTTGACGCAATATATTTTAGGATTGATATGCAATACTTTAGAATCACTACCCATGAAGCGAAGGAAATTACAGCGGAGAAACCATATTTTATAATTTGAACATATTATCTTCCGAGACATGAGATTGATTTCGAAATTTGTCTTGAGTAATAAATAGAAATTAGTAGAGTCTTATATGATTGAATTGGTGGAAATAGAAAACCCTAGCAACCCTAATAACCCATTCTCATTTGTTTATCGTTAGAATTATTATTATTTCATTTTATTTCTGAAAATCGTTAAAACATTATCTCTTTGATTATTGAGTTTTGGTATTAGTTAGTAGAAGTATTTTCACGCTCCCGTGGGAACAACCTGTACTTGCCATTGTTCTACTAGTTAGACATTGTGCACTTGCAGTATTTTATTGTAGGTTTCCGAGCCTACCAAGTTTTTGGCGCCGCTGTCGGGGAGTGGTAGCAAAATACTCACTAGTTGATATCAGCGTATATAGCTTATTTTTAATTTTTGTACATAATTTATTTGTATTTTTATTTTTATTTTAGTTCTTTTTACGCAGTTTGTTTGATTTTTTTTAGGTACTTTAGTTTGAAGTGCGGGCGAAAAGAAAGTATGCACTCGCAAGACATTTGCAAGAGCCACTTGGAAGATCCATTAGAGGTTTGCTTATCTCATTTTGGGTATGATTTTGATGATGATAGTGTTATTTGTGAAGTCAATTCCTTATTAGACTCCACACCACTTCTAGACACTAATAAATGGAATCCAAAACTAGAACCTCTAGTTCTGTCCGAATCTCGACTAGTTCAATCAGTCGAGAATGCTCCTACCTTGACCCATAAGCCATTAAGTTCTGAATTTTTTCGTCTTGATGATATTCATAATGAAACCGTTTTAGATGATAACGGGTCTAAGAGTCGTGATATTATTGCTCCATTGAGGCCTTGTTCAGCGAGTTAATTTGAAAAAATATCAGTCGTGGAAGTTATTTCCGCTGACTTAGAACCAGATTTAGGGAGTACAATAATTGTTCAATTCTTTAGAAAATCTTTAGTAATCATCTGCGAACCTGATTTACTTCATATTAAAGGTTCGAATTATGATTTAAATAACATTGAATTCAGTTTTATCTCTCTGGGTATTAATCTTTCTTACTGTAGGTTCATGTTTTCAACTAATCAGATTAGTTGGGTTGATCCCCAACTCTTCAGGCTTTATATATATAATTCGCAGCTTACCTTACCAACCCCACATTGTTTGAGAACGTGCTACTGGCAAGTCGGGAAACAAATACAATTCGCTTCATGGGAGTCAACCCATCAGATTTGTTCCCTGCACTCTATCTTTTATTTTTAGTTCTTTCGTTTTTGCATATGTATTTTAGAATTTCCCACCTTAATTTCTACATTGGATGTCTCAATTACATTGAGGACAATGTAATATTTAAGTGTGGGGGAGTGGCGCTTTCGTTAGGATTTTTCTTTAAAATATATATATATATATATATATATATATATATATTGCATAATATCTCTGTTTTGCTCGAGGACTAGCAAAATAATTGTGGGGGTGTTGATAAGCATGTAAATGCTACATTTTATACCCATATTTATATTAGCTAGGATACAATATTTTAGTACTTTAGTAGAAAGTACAAGTGAATTCGATCATCCATCGAATAAACAGCAAAATGTGAGACTTAATGGTGTTTGCGACGAAAATTGCATAATGTGGTTGGCCTGGTATTTCCATATATCAGCAACCACAATGATGAAATGTGGATGGCCTGGTATTTCCATATATCGGCAATCACAATGATGAAACGTGGTTGGCCTGGTATTTCAATGTATCAGCAACCACAATGATGAAATGGGGTTGGCTTGGTATATCCATGTATCAGCAACCAGAATGATCAAATATGTTGGCCTGGTATTTCTATAAATCAGCAACACTTATTATGATGGCATGATATTTCTATATATAAGCATCACTTATTATGCTGGCCTGGTATTTCTATATATAAGCAACACTTATTATGTTGGCCTGGTACCTCCATATACATCAGCAGCATAAAATTATTTCACAGCCGAGGTCACAATGGGCAGACAAGTTTTAACTTGCTCTTCAATGATTCAGAAGTACAGGAAACAACCAATATTGCATTAGTTGTCAATGTTATTTCTTCCTCCTCCATTAGTGATTTACCCATTTTAAAAGTGGATATGTCTTCCGATGTTATTAAATCATCTAATAGAAAAGGGAAAAATAAGACAAGATGCAAAAACTGTCTCAAAAACGGAATTTCTAAAAGTTGCATAGGCAACTCAAGTCAATCTCAAGATACTTCGCTAGTTCGAGGTAACAAGAAGAGAATTTCTCATACGATGCTAGATCAAGGGCACTCTGTTTGTCCAAATTTCCATAATGAGAGAAAATCGCATACTAATACCACCTGATCGGTATTAGAATTCTTTGCTCACCATGTGTGCCGAATTTTGAGTGAGGAAGAAGAAAAATCAAGGCACTTATGTGTAGATTATGGGAATATAACCTAGTATTTGAAAATATTTGATATATTCGTATTTTTAGGAATATTATATTTTCGCAAGTATGAAAATTATAAAAATATCCTTCTCCTTCTTTGGTCATTCCTTGTCCGAACCATGAGTCTGGATCCAACACCTTCTCTTGGCAAGATGCTAGATCAGAAAGATCAACTCAAGGAGATTGGCTTATCAAGAAGAAAAGAGAGAATACGCTGAGAAAAGATCAGTGTATTGAAGCATTGACACATTTTTGTGTTCAATCAAAGATAGAATTACATGCTCTTGCAAAATCCTTCACGAAAATTTCTCACCTGTAAGAAATTCTGGTCAAGCAACAAGGTTTTCTACTTGAAGAAATTTACAAGGTGAAGACTGAAAGTAGTAATCCGCCTTCATTTAACACTGATATGAAGGACTGAGTTGCAAAAGAAAATAGACATAAATTTTTGATTTCTTTCAATGATTGTATTAGGTATATTTTATGAGTAAGACTATTATTATGAATAAAATTATTTGATTTATAATTTTTCTTGTGATAGTTTTTGATTTACACATCCTGTGCTTGAATGCTTTATGTTATTGCTATGTATGTTTATGGGATGTTTGATTTCGGTTTTATTACCTTGATACTCGATCTCATAATGTTGTGAACCCTTATGGTTTGGGTGACTTTTTGATTTAGCAGGATTAAGTTCTGCCCATGTTGGTAGGCTTTATCAAAGGATCATGAGGGGTTCTAATAGAAACAATATGTGAAAAAGTCACAATATGTTGAATCGGTTTTGCTTTAGCATAAAAGCATATGTGTTTCGAGGTTTTCAACTTTTGCTTGCAAGAGTTAAAAACCAGTTTTCAACCTTTCTCTGGTAAAGGTTGGTTGTTGTTATTCTTTTGTTTTGCATAAGGATGAAAACATAATGATATTTCGATATTAATTATCCCTGGAAGAAGATGTAAACATATTGGAGAAGAGGATGCGAAATTTGAGGTAACAATCTTGTTAGTTAATTGTTTCCCTGTTTAAGAAAAGTCTGATTTTGTTTCATATATTTATTGCTTTTGCTTAACAAAATTTCGGTACAATTGATTTTTTATTCCATTATTTGTGTATGGATGTGTGTGTGATTCAATTGGTTCAGGTTAAGAAAAACTATTGTTATCTTGCTTTATTGTGTGGTATCAATTGTTTAGGCTTACAAAATTTTCGGTGCAGTTGCGGTGCCTTAATGTCTATGTTGTTTCAATTGCTTTCGGTTGAGGTGAATAATTATGCAAATTAATTTATTTGGTTTGTATGAATTGTGAAAAAGCGTGGGTCTAACAACACCACCCAATATTTCGCTTAGCAATCTGTATGGACTAACTTCGAAATACTTTCTAGAGAATCAACTAGACAGTCAGACTCAATCTAGATAAAAGTATCTCAAGGAGTTAATATCTCTCTCTTGTTTTGATTTACTCAAGCTAATAGAAATCAGCGAGTCTCTAATCAAATACAAGGAATAACTTGGATGGTACCAAAGACCAATATCCAAGGATCAATCAATGACAATCAACAACCAAAGGTTGGATTACTCTAATTGATGATCTAACGCATAACCTGTATTATTTCAACTATAAAGATAAAACAATATAATGTGGAAACTGAAATAACACAGACACCAGAAATTTTGTTAACGAGGAAACTGCAAATGCAGAAAAACCCCGGGACCTAGTCCAGATTGAACACACACTGTATTAAGCCGCTACAGACACTAGCCTACTCCAAGCTAACTTCGGACTGGACTGTAGTTGAAACCCAGTCAGTCTCCCACTGATCCAAGGTACAGTTGTACTCCCTACACCTCTGATCCCAGCAGGATACTGCGCACTTGATTCTCTTAGCTGATCTCACCCACAACTAAGAGTTACTACGACGCAAAATCGCAGGCTTTGACAATAAACAAATCTGTCTCACACAGACAAGTCTATCAAAGGATCAATCTGTCTCCCACAGATAAACCCTAAACGTTTTGTTCCGTATTTTGATAATAATCAAGGTGAACAGGAACCAATTGATAATCCGGTCTTATATTCCCGAAGAACAGCCTAGAGTTATCAATCACCTCACAACAATATTAATCGTATGGTAGAGAAACAAGATGTTGTGGAATTACAAACAATGAGACGAAGATGTTTGTGATTACTTTTTATATCTTTCCTATTGGAGATATCAATCTCAAGCCAATCAATCTGATTGTACTCGTACGATAGAAGATGCAAGATCAGATCACACAACTACGATAAAAGTAGTATCGGTCTGGCTTCACAATCCCAATGAAGTTTTTAAGTCGTTAACCTAATTTTAGAAGAATAAAACCAAAGGTTAAAGGAGAAACGACTCTAGCACGCAAAATAGTATCACACGCAAGGTGTGGGGATTAGTTTTGCACAAGGCTAGATGTCTCCTTTATATAGTCTTTCAAATCAGGGTTCTGCCTTGGTAACAAAGCAATCAACATCCACTGTTAGATGAAAACCTGATTTAGATTCAAGCTAATATTTCTCAACCGTTAGATCGAAACATAGCTTGTTACACACACTTGACATGTACGCTTATAAGTTTGTGTAACCGTACCCAAACGTGTACATTGTTGGTTCAATAATAGTTAACCAAATGGTTACCCATATGAGCATTTCATATCAACCATGTTCTTCTTCACCATAACTAGTTCAAATGACTTCAAGATGAACTAGTTAGAAAGTTCTTCAATTGCAAGGAAATCTTATGTAACTACACAAGACACAATTGAAGCAAAGATGATTTGATTCACTTGAATCGGTTCATGAACTTTATAGCCACGGTTTGCAAACTTCATTCCTTAGTCTTTATAAGTTTAAGTCCAGAAATCATCTTCAGATATATAACCTTCTTAAGTTCGCGGACTTAAGCAACCGGGCAGAGTTTACAAACTCCAGCAGAAAATCTCGGCAAAAGACCTTCCGCCGGTTCACGGACTGGCACTCACGCAACTAGTTTGTCAACTCCAGCATAATTTCTCGGGATGAGAAGTTCGGAAGTTCTCGGACTTGGCAACAAGCCATTCTTCCAGTTTCTCTTGATCAACAAAGTTCGCAAACTTTGGTTCACGGGATAGGACTTATGCACATATGTGTTTCCACAACAATACTTATGTCCGTCCTTGGTTATGTAATCTAAACTCTCATTCCAATCATTGAAACATTCTTAGAGGACGTTATATAGTTGTTACACCATTTCTCGTCAAAGCAATTTTCAAGATGATTGAAACATACTAGGTAAAGATAAACTTGATCGAAGCAAAAAGCTTACCAACACATATTTCGAGATGTAGATAGGCGAGGTATACTCGGCTCGAAATACCAAATGTGTATAATAAAGTCTATATATGTAGCATACGACTTTTTGTCTCAAGAAGTAGGAGATAGAGTAGATAGACTTTTGAGTGATATATAAGTTCAAGTCTTCACATACCTTTTTGTCGAGAAGTTCCACCGGTTCCTTGAGTAGTTCTTCTACTTGTATGATGAATCGCCATGAAGTCCTTGAGATCAACTACACTTTCTATCCTAGTCCGAGACTTAGCTATAATAGACTAGAAATCAAGATTTATAGTTTTGATCACCAACATTGACAAACATACTTGAGATAGCAACGCATGCGAGGTCGACCGAGCAATGCTCTAACAATCTCCCCCTTTGTCAATTTTAGTGACAAAACTATCAATACATATGGAATACAAAAAAGATAAGAAACTTTAGTAGATCCTATTCCATATGTCTAATCTTCAACATTCCTCGAAATCTTCGTCACTTCCAAGTACTCCAATGATCCCAAAGGTTGTAAGTGTAGCATCACCGTTGTTGAAGATCCGTAACTATAACAATGAGAAAGCATCGGTCTCGATCATTGTTATACAGTGTCATAGTATTATTACACAGTGTCAAAGTACAATTGCATCACAACTTCAACAATAATAATATGGTGATATGTATCACTACTCCTTAGTCAATACTCCATCTCACATGGAACCACTCCTCCTTACACAATGATCCGAAAACCATATGTATTTGTAGTTTTGTCAATAAAATTGGCAAAGGTACAGGAACGGGATCATAATGAAATTTCCGAAGAGACATTTCATGACCAAAAGAAAAAAATACATACCAACTAATTTAGATGCAATCATAAAGCCGGATCTAAATGCATTCATCAAGGAGTTTAAAGATACAAGATAACCCCTCTACAATTCCACAGCCGCACACCCCTCAAGATGTGACCATTAAGCACAAGTTCAAAAGAACTCTCCCCCATTTGATGTCATTCCCAAGGGAACAACAAGAGCGACCTTAATTTCAAAAGAAAAGAAGGATTTTTATTGGACACCAAAAACCATGAGAATGATTTTCTATATCCAAAAACTCAATCAAATTAACCACAAGTAAACCCATGATTAATTTAATCGGAATACGCAATCAAATAAACACAAAAAGTGATCAATTTAATTGATTGTGATCAATATAAGAGAACTTATGGGGACACGAAAATACTCAACTAGATTAATTACAAGAGAACCCATAATTAACCTAATTGGAATACACGACCAAACTAATTACAAAAGTAATCAATTAAATTGTCATTTGTTTTGCTCGACACAAGTAAACTTACGGAGCAATAACTAAATAACCAAACAAGATGATTAATTTAGTTCAAAATGCCCAACATAAAGTACCTTACGGAACAACCACCAAAGTAAAAAATGATCAAATCTGTTGTATCGTGCTCAACATAAGACACATTACGAAGCCTCACAGTAATACATAAAATATGGACCAGGGATGATCAATACTGCGGAATACACAAGGATTCATTCTATTTTCCATCACTATTTGCATAACGACAATAATAGACATAATCATTGAACACAAAAGATTTTAACCTATCTTCCATCAAATAATTGACAATATAGGCTTAACTTTTGTATTTGTCAAAAGTCCATTCATTCTTTTACCAGTACATGAATACCGATCACAGACGACTTTACTTTTGACAAGGTATGGGACAACCATAGTTCACGGACGTAAACACCAATATCCCATAAAAAATTGCAATATATCAAATTAAAAATATTAATACTGCAAAAACATCATCCTCCAAATATTTTTAGAATTTAAAACCAATAAACCTAAAAAAAAGATGAAAAATAATAGTTATGTGTAGTCACAATCATTGCTATTCAAAGCACTAGTTATTCTTCCAACTAAACCAAAAAGAAGACATACTAGGCAACAAAAAATAAAACTTTATGGAGCATTTCACTTACTTTGATTCTTCTCATATTCGTTGTATTCATCAAGCTCGTCTTCGATTAGATCAATCCTAGATTCAAGATTATCCATCTTATCTTCAAGTCTTTTTGAGGAGGCTTCGAGTTCACTTTTCACGGCACGTACTTGATCCAAGACAAGATTCATGGTTAAAGAGAGCTTATGAAGTTGTGAGACAGAAGGAATCTCATCAGAAGATGAGGTACGCTTGTCATAACATATCTCATTATCAGAAGAGTCAAAACGAATCTTCTTAGAAGGAAACAGAACAGTCCACACATCACTTTCTTTGTTTGAAAGACTAGAAGAGGACATGATAGAGAAGGTAAGTGAAATGATCATACTAAGGAAGGGAGGCTTATTTTAAAGGAATGAAGATGGATAAATTCCAAAAAGGACCTTTTACAAACCCTAACAGAGATTGGTTATCCCTAGATAGAATTTTCAAAAAATCGAGAACCGTTCATAAGCGTGAACATCACTGGACAAGAAAAACAAAAAACACTCTTAGAGAATTAACATACACATTCCAACACAACCCTCTCGAAAATCATGATTCTTTCCTAAGAGGGATAGACGAAAGAATCATAAAGAACATGATTACAGATCATAATCACTCCAATCCAATATAAGACTGAGATATACCTTGTGAGGAGGGAATTATTTGTTAATCCATGTTTTTGCTTATTCTTTAGGAAGGAAGAGTTATGCACATCATTCCTTTCCCTTTTAATCACAGTTTTGAAGAACTTGATTGTTGATTTGCGCAAATCCTGCACCGTTCTAGAAATCACTTTTTGAGACAAAAAGGATTTCATAGGATATTTTTACTTCTTCTTTTGCACACAACATTTAGCAGAACGGGACTGCTTCTGATCGATTGTGCTAGGATGATCCTGATTATTACACAAGGAAACCGAGAATTTTGGTAGCATCTTGTGTTGTTTTGTATCACTCTTGTTGTCAAGATGACTAGAGAGTGATACGTAGACAGGTGACATTTGCTGACCCAGCTTATGAGACACAGTCGGAGTTATTTGACGTGTCGTAGAAGAATCACAATTGTGATTTTCAGCAAAGATATTAAGAGAACAATCATATATTTCATCCTCAGGACAATAATCAAGAGTATTCATCCATGCTTTAGTTATCTTATTCACCTCAGTATCTGTACCTTTGGAAGTATGTACAGTTCTACAGCATACGAGACCAGTTTCGCTAGTACGATTTTTCTGAACTCTCTTATCCTTTTTAATGATTGATCGAACTTCTTTTTGAGACTTTCTTTTACTTCGTCTAAGTAATTTCTTAAGTTGTTGAATAACCAGAGACGGCGTAAAAATAAAGTAATTCTCATATTTCTTATCAATCAATTTAGGACGGTGAGATTTTCCATCAGGAATAGTAACATGATTACTAGTCGAGTGATGTTTATCTCTTGATTCGCGATCGAAAATTCTAAGCTTCCCAACAAGCGTATTTCGCGAAAGAGTATCAAGGTTATTTCCTTCAACGATGGCATGATTTTTAGATTCGTATTTAGATGGTAGTGATCTGAGAATCTTCATAACAATTTCCCTTTCAGGAATAGTCCTACCCAATGCACATGATGCATTAACAATTTCAGACATTTTGTGATAAAACTCATCAAATGAATCTTCTTCTGCCATATGAAGGTCTTCCCATTCGGAGTTAAGGTATTGAATCCTAGCTTCCTTTTCGCTGGTGTTACCTTGAAATACAGTTTCTAAAGTATCCCAAGCATATTTAGACGTGGAGCAGGAAGCCAAATGATGTCGAAGATCTGGGGTAATGGCATGCAAGATGGCATTCAAACCGTCGGAGTTTTGCTTTGCAGCAAGTGCCTCAACAGCAGTATATGTACCAATGTTTTTAGGCACGGTAGCATTTTCAACTATAACAACGGGAACCTCATAGCCATTAACAATATAAACCCATGATTGGAAATCACGCGATTGAAGAAAAGTACGCATAGAAATTTTCCACCATAGGTAGTTTGAGCCATCGAAGACTGGTGGTACGTTTACTGAGATAAAATCTCTGTCCATAGAGTCAGATCGTTAAAAACACAGACTTGTAAGGTCTTATACGTGTTTTCCTGCTATGATACCAATTGAAAAAGCGGGGGTTTAACAATACCACCCAATATTTCGCTTAGCAATATGTATGGACTAACTCCGAAATACTTTCTAGAGAATCAACTAGACAGTCAGACTCAATCTAGATAAAAGTATCTCAAGGAGTTAATATCTCTCTCTTGTTTTGATTTACTCAAGCTAATAGAAATCAACGAGTCTCTAATCAAATACAAGGAATAACTTGGATGGTACCAAGGACCAATATCCAAGGATCAATCAATGACAATCAACAACCAAAGGTTGGATTACTCTAATTGATGATCTAACGCACAACCTGTATTATTTCAATTATAAAGATAAAACAATATAACGCGGAAACTGAAATAACACAGACACCAGAAATTTTGTTAACGAGGAAACCGCAAATGCAGAAAACCCCGGGACCTAGTCCAAATTAAACACACACTGTATTAAGCCGCTACATACACTAGCCTACTCCAAGATAACTTCGGAATGGACTGTAGTTGAACCCCAATCAGTCTCCCACCGATCCAAGGTACAGTTGTACTCCCTACGCCTCTGATCCCAGCAGGATACTGCGCACTTGATTCCCTTAGCTGATCTTACCCACAACTAAGAATTGCTACGACTCAAAATCGCAGGCTTTGACAATAAACAAATCTGTCTCACACAAACAAGTCTATCAAAGGATCAATCTGTCTCTCACAGATAAACATTAAAGGTTTTGTTCTGTCTTTTGATAATAATCAAGGTGAACAGGAACCAATTGATAATCCGGTCTTATATTCCCGAAGAACATTCTAGAGTTACTAATCACCTCACAACAATCTTAATCGTATGGTAGCGAAACAAGATGTTGTGGAATCACAAACAATGAGACGAAGATGTTTGTGATTACTTTTTATATCTTGCCTATCGGTGATATCAATCTCAAGCCAATCAATCTGATTGTACTCGTACGATAGAAGATGCAATATCAGATCACACAACTACGATAAAAGTATTATCGGTCTGGCTTCACAATCCCAATAAAGTCTTTAAGTCGTTAACCTGGTTTTAGAAGAAGAAAACCAAAGGTAACGACTCTAGCACGCAAACTAGTATCACACGTAAGGTGTGGGGATTAGTTTTGCACAAGGCTAGATGTCTCCTTTATATAGTCTTTCAAATCAGGGTTTTGCCTTGGTAACAAAGCAATCAATATCCACCGTTAGATTAAAACCTGATTTAGATTCAATCTAATATTTCTCAACCGTTAGATCGAAAACTTAGCTTGTTACACACACTTGACATGTACGCTTCTAGGTTTGTGTAACCGTACCCAAACGTGTACATTGTTGGTTCAACAATAGTTAACCAAATGGTTAGCCATATGAGTATTTCATATCAACCATGTTTTTCTTCACCATAACTAGTTCAAATGATTTCAATATGAACTAGTTAGAAAGTTGTTCAATTGCAAGGAAATCTTATGTAACTACACAAGACACAATTGAAGCAAAGATGATTTGATTCACTTGAATCGGTTCATGAACTTTATAGCCACGGTTTTCAAACTGCATTCTTTAGTCTTTATAAGTTTAAGTTCAGAAATCATCTTCAGATACATAACCTTCTTAAGTTTGCACACTAGGTTTGCGGACTTAAGCAACCGGGCAGAGTTTACAAACTCCAGCAGAAAATCTCGGCAAAAGGCCTTCCGCCGGTTCGCGGACTGGGTTCACGGACTTGCACTCACGCAACTAGTTTGTCAACTCCAGCATAATTTCCGGGGATGAGAAGTTCGGCAGTTCGCGGACTGAGTTCGCGGACTTGCCAACAATCTATTCTTCCGGTTTCTCTTGATCAAAAAAGTTCGCAAACTTTGGTTCAAGGGATATAACTTATGCACATATGTGTTTCCACAACAATACTTATGTCCATAATTGGTTATGTAATCTAAACTCTCATTCCAATCATTGAATCATTCTTAGAGGACGTTATATAGTTGTTACACCATTTATCGTCAAAGCAATTTTCAAGAAGATTGAAACGTACTAGGTAAAGATAAACTTGATCGAAGCGAAAAGATTACCAACACATATTTCGAGATATAGATAGGCGAGGTATACTGGGCTCGAAATACCAAATGTGTATAATAAAGTCTATATATATAGCATACGACTTTTTGTCTCAAGAAGTAGGAGATAGAGTAGATAGACTTTTTGAGTGATAGATAAGTTCAAGTCTTCACATACCTTTTTGTCGAGAAGTTCTACCGGTTCCTTGATTAGTTCTTCTACTTGTATGATGAATCGCCATGAAGTCCTTGAGCTCACCTACACTTTCTATCCTAATCCGACTTAGCTATAATAGACTAGAAATCAAGACTTATAGTTTTGATCACTAACATTGAAAAACATGCTTGAGATAGCAACGCATGCGAGGTCAACCGAGCAATGCTCTAACAAATTATTTATGGCTTAACGAAAGAAAATGTTTACGGGATGAATTGTTTAGTCTAATTCGATTCCGGATAAGAGAAACTAGGTTAATTCTGATCTTAGTTAAACTTATCAAAGTGGAGGTTTCGGTTATTCAAGTCTAATCGAATGCCTTAACAAGAAATACTAGTTAACTAACCTAGTACTTGTCTTGTTTAAAAGTTAAAGGTCTAAGTTATATGGATAATTAGAACCTGATGAGAAAAATAGAGTTATCTTTATTTTGGTCTTATCAAACAAGCGATTGTATTTGTACAATCGGTTTAGCAAAGGAACTAAGGCGCTTAGTTGATTTTTGGTTTGCTAAACTATTAGGGAAAATTTCTTCGGGCAATTGTTTCCTCGGTAACATATCAAAACAAATTACTTTGTAGTTTCGATTTTGATATTGGTTATCAAAAATGGTGTGTGGAATCCTCGTGCTTAACTCTATAGGTTTTCAAGTCTATTTTGAGATTTGTAAGATCCTTTCGGTTTGTCCTTTATTTTTTCGTTTCCTTGTCATTTTGTGACAAAAAAGGGGGAGAAATATATGGAGTAAACAAGTGACTGGTATTGATTTATATTGATTGGTATCACTAAGGAAAGGACATTGGTGCTTAAATGTTTATCTAACGAAAGAGTGAAAGCATAAACTAAGGGGGAGTAACATATCATATACTTGTAGTTATCTGCACTACAAAGGAAATAACAAAGACGTGCGAATTGATAAAATCTACCTATCTTACCTTTAGGGGGGTATTAGCCTTTTTATTATAATGTCAACATCGGCATTTAAGGATTGAATGTATACAGGTTATTGTGATGCTGAATTCGGGAATCAAGCGTATGTGTAATGAATTCTTGTAATTTGTTTATCCATATGATGTAAGAGTTTTGTCACTAAAATTGACAAAGGGGGAGATTTTTAGGGCATAGCTCGGTTGAACCCACCAAGCGTTGGTATGTCAAGTTTGGTTGTCATATTTTAGTGAGCCAAAACTCATTTAAGAGTCGCTTGATTATGTATTAGAGTCAACTTCGTATAGGTTAGCTTGAAAGTATTAGGATATGAGACATTACAAGTATTGTGAAGACTTGAAGAAATAAATAAGTAAGGAGCTACAACGACAACATCATCCTTCCACTTGAAGTTAGTGATATTTGACTTGAACTGTTTCATTCCCTAACGTATCTTTCAAGTCGTGCATATTGAAAACAAAACTTCGAAGCATGAATGATTATAATCTAGTTAGACATAATATTAAGGAATACAATACGAGGTTTATTGCTTAACCATTAAACTTTGTAGATAAGACATCGACATAATCGTTTGAATGTTATTGTGATTATATATGGGTATAAGGTGAAGATTTCATCCTAGAAAAAAATGTTTTACATTTGTTTTAAAGAAGTAAATTTATGAACTTGTTTTGTGAATCGAAAGAGAAATCTCCAGGTGTTTATGGGTGAAAACTGTTTCTGCTGGTTTTGGTAAATTTGGGTGTGTGGATGAGAAACGAATCTAAACCGAAAAAAAATACACTGCACGGGATTACTTTAGATTCGAGAGATCAATCTGTACAATCCTGGCCTAAACCAAGAAATGGTCGTTCCAGTCTTGCTTCGGTCACAAAGTGAACAAGAAGGGTTGATCTTAGGGAGGGATGCGAAGAAGGTTTTGAGACCAGAATGGTTAATTCTGAAGGTGTGGCTATTTTATGACTTGTATCATAATTTGGGAACTGACTTGCGGAACGTAAGTTATCAGTTCTTTGGTGTTTTCTGGATACTGTGTTGTTGTTAACCAAACTGTTGTTTGGTTGAAATAGGTAGAACCTATTTATAAAAGTCATATTGAACGCACCCTGATCTCGTAGAAAGTGGGAATGATTGAGTGATGGAGAAGTGGGGTCGTGTTTAAATGCCAGAAAACCACGTTCCCACTATGAAGGAGACGGGTTAGTTTACACCCACTACTTTTTGCCGCCACTAACTTCCATGCTTTCTGACACTTTCTTATAATTGGCGTGTTGCACGCCGCACGCTGTAAACCGCCAGACCAATACCCTGATGAGTATCCTCTAGTTTGTGACATGTTTGATGTCTCGAGTGTTTTTGTGGAAACCGTGTAGCAGATTGCTATGTGTGGCAAGTCAAAGTCAAGAGACTTGCCGCAGCAGAATAGCATGTCGCACTATTAGGCTTGTCTTGGATGGTCACCTAAGACCAATACCCTGATGAGTATCCCCCATTTTGTGACATGTTTGATGTCTCGTGTGTTTTCGTGGAAAACGTGTAGCAGATTGTTATGTGTAGCAGGTCAAGCAGATTGTTATGTGTAGCAAGTCAAAGTCAAGAAACTCGCCGCAGGAGAATAGCATGTGGCGCTATTAGGCTTGTCTTGGCTGGTCACCTAAGACTTGACACATGCCTGTCAATTCTGTGGAGAATTTGGACAGCTGAGATTGTAACTAATGAGAAAAGGTGTCCATTGATTATGTCCATATTCTGTTGGCGCCCAATAATAACACAGTGGCGTCATTGGTACATGCCAATGGCGTAGTGACATATTTAGCGCATGCCAGTGGCACAATGGCATGGTTGGCATAATTAGCACATGGCAGTGGCACGGTGGTGCAAGTAGCGCCTGGCATAGCCATGGCCGCTAGATTTTGGCACATTGGTGTTAGACCCAAATATGACTTAGCAACATTAATTTTAGTCGCCACATCAATTCCAATGCTCTGGGTAGCATGATTAGGCTTGGTTGGATTAGCAACTTTGACTAAATTAGAGTTTGGTATGTCGAAACTCTAATTAATGAGTGTGGCATGCATCCGCGGCATGGCGACGCTTTTTGTGCAAACGGCGCCATAACCACGCCAAAGGAACAATAGTAAGGCCATAATGTGGAAACGACCACAGGAACAAGGATTTCTATGAGTGGCTATGATATGGCGCCATTCCTAGGGTTTCTTGGGTTTCGCATGGCTCGTGGCATGTTGTGGGGCCCAAAGTGGCGTAATTTGAGCCACAACTGAAAATTAGGGTTTTGGTTAATGCGTCTAAAGCAAAATCGTGCTTCTGACTAGAAAACCCTAATTTAATCACATTATTGCGTTGGCCATGAACAAGAGGTTGGTTAGCACGTAAGCGCGCTATTTACGGCACGTTGGCATGTTTGGCGTGGCGGTGTGGCATGTTGGCATGCCGTTCAGCTCATTGGCGCAACATGGAACGTTTGCCATGTTGGCGCGGTTTTGAAAATCCAATTGGCTTTGTGACCATCTGGCGCAGTTTGCCTCTTTTAACGTTGTGGCAAGTTTAGAGCAACCTGATTGGTTAATATAAAAGAGGCCGGCCAAGCATGGGCGTGGCCACACTTCTAGTGTGCGTGTAGCGGATTTAAAGCGACCTGATTGGTCGATGGGAAATAGGGCCGGCAAGTATGGGCCCAGCCAGCGTGTGGCGGGTCTAAGGCTACTTGATTGGTCGACGGGAAATAGGGCCGGTCGGGCAACATGGGGCGTGCCCAACTGCAAATGGCGCCGGCTGGCCTAAGGCATGGACACACCTCCCTTTGCTGCTTCTCCTATTCCGCGGCTCCTTTTATTCCTTGTTGTCTGATTTTGGGTAGGATTTTGTACCTACTAATCCATGGCGGATTAATTGCTTAGTTCTCCTAAGCTTAATTTTGACCAACGGGGTCTAATATATTGCGCAAAGCGCAAAACCCTAATTTTTGCAAATTAGTCAGGGTAATATTTGAATCTTGTGAATTATCACAAAATTGATTGAATTCTATGTGTTGACACTTTAAGTTTATTGCCAGAGAGCAGTATGCTTTCTGATTGAGTACTTTTATGCAAGGACCTTAACCTCGATACTTGGAAATTCGTGCTACTCTGTTGCGAGTGAACACAAATTGTCATGCCATATCAATATTAAGGGTTCGGCACATAAAGTATTCAAAGAAACTTATATTAATTGAATAACATGGGCATGGTGCCGAAATTTACAGAATATTTGAGATTGTTGCTACATGCACCATTCTGGATAAATTTCATGAGGAAATATTGAGTTGCTCAATAAATGTGCCAGTGGAGAGGTTGAACACTCATCACTTTTACATGGATCCATTTCTTTGCAGAGTGACAACACATTAAACGCAAGGTTTACAATTTTAACCCTGAACTAAAAACCACCATCAACATTAAGTCCCCTGCTTAGCTCGTAACAGTGGCGTTGTTGCGGGGTAAGCATGAGACAAGCAAGGATAATAAATCGAAAAAGGCAAGACATGAAGAGTTTTCCAGAAAAATTCGACTGACCTTGGAAAGAGGCACGAGTAGCCCATGATCTTTGCACTGGCGGCTTGGAGCATTGGCATACTTCCGGCTCGGCTATAGGGTACTAGTGTTTGGCGTTGCAACTTTGGCCACGGAGTATTGGCGCTGGTTTTGTCACGGAGCTTTGTCTCATGTTGGTGCTGATTTAGGCGTGGCTGAATCCAAAACGAATTCCTTTTCCTACCCAAACTCTCAAGGCTTCGTGCATTCAAAAGGGATTACCCTCTCTTCTAATCTTATTCCGTTGGCTTTGCTTCTGTAACAGCGAGCTTCCTTCCATCAGCAACCCAGGTGAGCCAATTACCCCAGATAGATAAGTATCTAATCCAGTTGATATCCCGTATCCCGAGCCTTCATATACAGCAGGCGAAAAAGTTTCTCTTTTTCAGGTTTCTCTTTTATATCGGCGTAATATAAAAGACTACTCTGAGCCTTTCTTTTCACATCGATCATCACAGAATTTCGTTCATCTTCTTTTCAGGTATTTCTTCATATCTTCTTGCAGCTTTTCTTTTGTCTTATTTCATCACGTAGGTTGTTGATACAGACATAATGCCTTTCTGCATTATATGATGGGAACTTCTGGTGATGATCACTCTTCCAATTCCTCGGAGAAAAGCTTTGAAGTTGACAAACCCAAGTTTTCTGTGTCTGAAGAGGTATTAAACAAAATCGATCCTATGTTCCGTGAGGCTGGCCAGATCACACATGGTATGCCTCTCACTCATCTGCGCATTGTTCGAGGGCGTGCTCAAGCTTTCATGGCTTCGGTTGACATGGAGGAGAAATGGAGACATGATGAAGCATCCCAGTTTGATAAGGCGTCTCAGCGCGACGAGGCGTCTCAGCAACCAAGTGCCAGAGCTGAAAGGTTCGCTGCTCGACTAAAACGACGAAGGGTTGAGCATAAGAAGCCCCTGGGAGAGAATAAGTTTGATTATCCTGTACATAACGACATCGTAATCCTTGACTCTGAATTGGACGAACCAGTGTATCCTCAAGAGGTTGTTGGATCAGTTTCTGAGAAAGATGTCGGTGCAGCCCACGAGAAGGAAACTGGAACAACTTCTACCAAAGCTGCTACTGAAACAGCTCTAGGAGAGGATGCTGAAGCTGCTGCTGAAACGGCTTCTGGAGTGGATGCTGGAGCAAGTGCTTGAAAGAACTCTAGTGGAGGCGCCGCTGACCTTAGCATTGGCATTGACTACTAGTTTTCCCAGTTCATTATATCCTTTCGTAGAAGAACAATCTTTTTCGTAGCTTGTAGATGTTTGGTACTTCAGGTTTTTTTTTTTTTTTTTTGACTGGATCCATGCTTCACCGAGTAATATTCTTTCATTCACGCTTTTGCGAAAAATAAGCATTTCCATTCATCTAGAATGATTCAGCAAACGGAAATGCTAGTTGACATGTCACATTTCCTCCATTTGGCTACTTCCACAATAACTTCCCCGCATGTCGTTGGCAATAATAACTCCAAAATAGGGGAAACAGTGGCAATAGTTAAGGAGTTGACCAACTTTTATTCGCAAATCTTACAGGGCGTCTGTGGCATGCTGCCCGAGTATGTAGAAGTGTGAGGTGCCACAGACTGGTGAGATCTCTGGAAATCTTGTCTGGTGAAGGTTGAAGCCAGCTGAGAGAAGGTGTCTGCCGCCACCCGATGATCTTTTTCCTTGCGTATTCTCCGCTTCAGTATTTTGAATGAGATATTTCTTGTAGGGTTTGATTTTGAAGTGATTGCTAATGGCTTTGTGAGAGTTTGGATTTACTCGGTACTTTTCCTTTGGGATGATTCAGGAAAACTTATTTTTGAAAGAAACGATGCATTAATTAAAATCAAAACTCTAACTATGAATGCAAGCAGTGCAATTATTTTGGAGGAATTACAGATACTAGATTTTTTGCCCGTGCTACGCGCTGCGCGGACCCGATAACCGTCCATTTTTCTTCTTTTAACCATATTTTTGGTTTGATGTGATTTGGCTTCGACTCGCCCCGTCGTGTATTTTTTATTTAGTGGGGCGGGCGAGGCCCTTCGTGCATTTTTTATTTAGTGTCGCGGGCTTCGCCCGCCCCGTCACAATGCGTTTTTCATTTGATATGGCTCGGCTTCGCCTCATCCCAATGCATGCTTAGGATTTTTGGTTGGATGCCCAAACAAAACATGGCCGGGTGGAGGAAGATTGCACCTACACTGGTAATTGTTTTTTTGGCCCAAAACAAAACGTTACCTATATGCAAGAAGTTTAACAAAAAACTGGTAATTTTTTATTTTTTTTTTCGTGTTTGAGGTGTTGGACAAAGAACCTATAATAACTTAATTAATCTGGAGATGGGATAAACCCAAGTATATACCTAATGACAAAGAGAAATACAAAGTAGTAACAGGGAGAGAAAAATCGCACTCGCTGGAATTCATATACACTTACCAACATAGTGTAGTCTGCTCAAGAAATACAGTTGTTTATACATAAAAAATACAATATAGAAATCAGATCAAATTTAGTGGATGCAAAAGAATCCCACTAAACCTACTTGTAGGGAAATATAGTTTTCTGAACCTTCTTACGGAATCAACTATTTTTCCATTCTCCATCTGGTCTTTTCTAAAATGTTTGAAAGGGAAAACACCAAAATTCTACAATTCTCAGTTTTTGATGTTGATTCAAGACCGAGAGTACTACATGATTAAAAAAAAAATAACACCTAAAATCACACCCACTATTTGTTATGCTACTCTTTGCACCTGCAACCATTTCCTGCATGACCTGAATCTCATCCCCCTCAAAAAGCAAGCTTTAAACGCAATCTGCAAGATTCACCGTGAATAAACATCTTAAAAATACATAAACCCTTAGTCCATATGGTTTCTTTTTCGTTCCATATAATATCTCTTTTGATTCTCTAGAGAAATTACTTACTTGTTAAAAGAAGAGAGTCTACTTACTTGTTAGAGTCTGGAATGGACCTCTATTCGAGTGAATTCCCCTGCCTCTATCAGTAATACTGTGTGAAGGATAAATGTAGTAAACTTACATGCCTGAAAATAAACAAAGCAGAGTTAAAATATTTATTGACCATTAAATTATAGTTAGTAAAACTAACTGACCTAGCCCTTACCTACAAATTATAGTTAGTCTGCAGAACATTGCCATCATAGGCTATTTATCACTCGAATTTTGAGCACAGATATCAAATAAATTTGTTCTCTTAAGCTAGATTACACTAAATGCCAGCACAATCCACTTCTAAATTAGAAATGACTTAACTGAACTGTCGTACTCAAAGGTATACGAATTTGTTACCCTCTAAAGTTTAATTCATCAGACTTACCATATACACATGTACATCCGAAATATTTTTGATCCTAACTATTGTCTGGATAACATTTTTTGATCCAGACTACTGTCTGTTTTTTCTCGCCGTTCTTCAACTTCTTCTTCAGTCCTTTAGCTGAAGAATTAAACATAAACCCAAAAACCACAAACGGCAATCAACAATTCCATTAGAGATAATAAGTCAAATTTACAAATTGTTGACATGAAGATTGTAATCAGTTAATCTAGTTATCAGTAGCATATCTATTAGCATGATTGAAATACCAATTAACTTAGATAATTCAGATATCAATAGAAACATGATAAAAAATATGTTTCATTCTTATCAAAATTAAGATTATATCCTCAGTATTTCGACACTAATGAAGATATTGTATTGATCTAAACAGTGATTAAAACTTACAAAATATTTCAGAAATCTAAAAACATCGATACAAACAAAGAATTAAAAAAAAAAAATCCAGGGTTACCTTCTTCTTCTTCGACATCACACAGTATTTACTGATGAACCGTAGATGGGTTTAGATGTCACTGCCATGGATTATTGAGTGGAATCAGAGAAGATTAAGAATGAATCTAAGAGTTCATGTGGCTGTAAGACATGGGTTTAGTTTGAATTCGAGATTGCAGTTAGGGTTTGAGAAGTAATTGGAGATGTAATTGATGAACAGAGAAGAGGGAATTTCTAGGGTTCGTTGTTGTTATTGATAAATGGAAGTCCGGTGATGAATAATAGGTTCTGGTGATTGGAATCGATGTCTATTTAAAGAGTTTGTGATGGATTTAAGATTACACCAAGAAGAACTCCAGATTTGAGGATTGATCGTTTAGTTCAAAAAAAGCTCGGTTTGAAGGCAAAATGGCAGAGAAGCAAGCAACAGAAGATGTAAATGGGACGAAACGGAGGCTCGGTTATTTTTAGGGTATAGAGTTTGACGGAAGTATTGTCCACACCAACGGCATAACTTAACGTCCAGTTAAGTATCCGGTGTAAACGAGATGTAACAAATTATTTAGGCGCAAATTCTGACAAAAGTATTGTCTACCCATCTTTATGTTGACAGTGTTACTAACGGCCGGTTAAATACCGGGTGTAAACAGATTGTTATAAAAATTTTAATGTCCCGACCAATAGAGTCCCGCCACTTGTCGTCACCAGGATTGCTCTTCCTCAAACTTTTATCTAATTTAATTTGAGGGGGGTGTCACATTCACCGTGCGACGTGAGAGCTTATATGACTTGGCATTTTAAAGGAGGGGAGATTGCATGAAAAGAGAAATTGCTGAAGGAAATACTAGGGAGAATTTTGAAGCAAGAGGCAGCGTGACACCTTAGGCCTTGAAGGGTTTGAGTCATCGGGCATGTATTACTACACCTTCTAACTTGTCAGCATTGATGAACTTGCAGTAGCCTCCCAAAATAACTTCTGCTACTAGGTATGGCTCATCTGTGGAATCGGACGAAGGAGGCTGAGCGGTGACTTTTACTACCATGTCTCCAACTTGGAATGGGTTTTGGTGTTGCGCCGCTATTTGATTATTGTCGACTAAGACAGCTTCCAAACTTTTGACGAAACACTTGAAGGGGCCGGCATCCTATTCACACCTTCCAATGACACCCGGATTGATAATTGGATCTAGTCCCCAGGCTTGGGCGAGAGAAGAAGTGACTGATTGCAGAAAGGGTTATTCAACGAGACTTACTTGTGTCCGAAATCTGCGTATGTACGTCGATGGGCTTTATCCAGGCAACTGGGTTACATTGGCAAGTTGTAGATACGGCAGCATATAGTCCTCAGGGTCGAGACGGCTTCTTGGAAATTCTTTCAGATACGGACACCGGTAGATGACATACTCCTAATTTTGCTTTATTGTTATGCACCCACGAGCGCCCCAGAATCATGTCATAATTTGGGCATTCTTTGACAATGTGGAATTTGCCGTGTGTTAAAGCATCTCCCACATTGATTTCGAGATTGATGTAGCCGTAAGCATTCATTGCTTCCCCTTCTGGGTTTTTGACCACTGAGTAGCCTCTGTCTTTGAAACCCCTTCAAATATCAAAGTCTTGACAGTAATAATGTTGAAGTCGGAGGCCACGTCGATTAGTGTGTTATCGAACTCGACATCCTTCGGGTGAGCAGTGGTCAGCAGTCCCCAGTTACACTTTCCAACAGTGTTTCCCGAGAAAGATCGGGATTTAGGAATGGCTTCTTCGACAGAGAAAAGCCGTTTGCCCGACACAACGCGATTGAGGGATGCAAATATGTCATGACGCTGCACCTTGGAGAAATATAGGAGTTCACATACACGCTGCATCATGGACTGCACAGTTTTGTGAATGGAGTCCCCAAAAAGCATACAACTCCTGACTGGAAGAGGATCTCTGTGAACTCCCTCATTGCCCAGTTGAAGTTCTCCCGCTTCTACTTTTTCCTTGAAGATGCGTTTCAATCTATTGCATTCGTTGGTCGGGTGATGGACGAACCTGTGGTAACAGAAATACTTGGGATTTGTCATTTCCTCTTCAGTTGGCGGGCGTCTGATAGGAGGCAGCTTGATGGCATCATCTTGAATCCATGCTTCCAAGAGTTTAATTACCTCCTCGATTGGGAATGGGAAATCCAGGGCAGCTTCTCCGGCTTCTTGGTGTTGCACAGGAGATTTAGTCACGGCCTTTCGAGGTGGAGCCGCCTGATGTGTTGGTGCTGCACGCTTGGGTGGCTGTTCTGCTGCTGGAGCTTTCCTTTTTCCTCCTTCACCCACCACGCTTATAAAGGGGCCAGTGCTATATTGCTTGTTGATGAGGCGTCTGTTTCCTCGAGTTTCGCGTGCATCTTCACTTTTGCTCGGCCTGGTTCTTTCTAACCATGCTGGTGCTGTTGTGGCCGACCGCTTAGCGGCTTCATGAAGTTCAGAGAATGTCTGGAAGCGTAGATTCTCCAATAAGGCGCGGTAAATGGGAACCATGCCATTGATGCAGGACTCCACCAATTGTTGCTCAGTCACGTTTGGGTCGTGATAATCCAGTGCCTGAATTCTGAATCTTTTGATGTAATCATTTGGATGTTCATTGTTTCGTTGGAACATCCTTCCTAAGTCTGAAAAGGTGATTTGCTCAGACACAAAGAAATACTTCCTGTAGAAAGCTGCAACCATCTCACGCCAGTTGGATATGTTGTTTGGTGAAATGTTGTTGTACCAGGTGTACGCTCTTCCAGTAAGTGACTTTGAAAATTCTTTCAAGTGGAAGACATGATTGTATTCGTGCTCACCCAAGGATTCTAAAAATCGAGAGATATGTTCACGCGCATTACCAGTGCCATCATAAAGGGAGAAATGAGGAGAAGAATATCCCCTCGGAAGAGGAACTCTTTGCACATCAGGAGGATACAGAGGTTGATGCTGGTACATGTCCATCGGGTTTTCTCTGTCTCGATTTCGGAGAAGTCGTTCCAAATCTTCACGTGTGATGAAATTGGATGGATGATTCCTCTCCAATGGGAGGGCTTCTTCATATACAAGGGTGTGCCCTGCTGAGGTACTGGCGCCAGGGGTATTAAAAGTGCTCCTCATTGGCTTTAGTCGGCGTGGTTCCTGCGGTAACCGCTCCGTCAGTGTCTTGAGGAAAGTAAGCACCTCCTTCTGAGTTGAAGCCATGTCCGTCTGAGCCTTAACAAGAACTTCTTGTCTTT
Organism: Papaver somniferum; assembly: GCF_003573695.1. Lineage (NCBI taxonomy): Eukaryota > Viridiplantae > Streptophyta > Magnoliopsida > Ranunculales > Papaveraceae > Papaver > Papaver somniferum. The sequence continues at coordinate 1,904,166 of NW_020620936.1, read as the reverse complement.
CCATCAAATCAACAATGGTGATAGGGGGATTGGCCTCCTCTGGTTCCTCCAGTCTCTCGTCCCGATGGTGGAGTGGCGGCTCTGGTGACAACTGGGGGCGTCACGCTTGAAGAAATATTGGGGGTGGTGGCATCGACTCTGGCTCTGGTGATCGGAGGTGTAATGCCTGAGGGAACGTTTCCTTCTACGCTGGTGTTGATCATGCTGGCAGGTAGTACATTGATGTCACTGGAAGGAACGTTGGTACCAAGGACATTTTCAGCGCCTGTAGCCTCAGGGTTTGTTTTTGATCCGGACTTGAGCTCTACCATCTTAAAATTGGGATTTGAAAAATGAAATTAAAATTGGGAATTGATATTGCAACCGAGAGATTAATCTTCCACTATGGTCGCCAATTGTTTATGGGTAAAACCTGTTTCTGCTGGTTTTTGTAAATTTGGGTGTGTGGATGAGAAACGAATCTAATGCACTGCACGGGAGTACTTTAGATTCGAGAGATCAATCTGTACAATCCTGGCCTAAACCAAGAAATGGTCGTTCCAGTCTTGCTTCGGTCACAAAGTGAACAAGAAGGGTTGATCTTAGGGAGGGATGCGAAGAAGGTTTTGAGACCAGAATGGTTAATTCTGAAGGTGTGGCTATTTTATGACTTGTATCAGAATTTGGGAACTGACTTGCGGAATGTAAGCTATCAGTTCTTTGGTGTTTTCTGGATACTGTGTTGTTGTTAACCAAACTGTTGTTTGGTTGAAATAGGTAGAACCTATTTATAAAAGTCATATTGAACGCACCCTGATCTCGTAGAAAGTGGGAATGATTGAGTGATGGAGAAGTGGGGTCGTGTTTAAATGCCAGAAAACCACGTTCCCACTATGAAGGAGACGGGTTATTTTACACCCACTACTTTTTGCCGCCACTAACTTCCATGCTTTCTGACACTTTCTTATAATGGGCGTGTTGCACGCCGCACGCTGTAAACCGCCAGACCAATACCCTGATGAGTATCCCCCAGTTTGTGACATGTTTGATGTCTCGAGTGTTTTCGTAGAAAACGTGTAGCAGATTGCTATGTGTGGCAAGTCAAAGTCAAGATACTTGCCGCAGGAGAATAGCATGTGGCGCTATTAGGCTAGTCTTGGTTGGTCACCTAAGACCAATACCCTGATGAGTATCCCCCCAGTTTGTGACATGTTTGATGTCTCGAATGTTTTCATGGAAAACGTATAGGAGATTGCTATGTGTGGAAAGTCAAAGTCAAGAGACTTGCCGCAGGAGAATAGCATGTGGCGTTATTAGGCTTGTCTTGGCTGGTCACCTAAGACTTGCCACATGCCTGTCAATTCTATGGACAACTGAGATTGTAACTCATGAGAAAGGGTGGCCATTGATTATGGCCACATTCTGTTGACGCCCAATAATAGCACAGTGGCGTCATTGGTACATGCCAATGGCATAGTGACATATTTAGCGCATGCCAGTGGCACAATGGCATGGTTGGCATAATTAGCGCATGTCAGTGGAACAGTGGTGCAAGTAGCGCCTGGCGTAGCCATGGCCGCTAGATTTTGGCACATTGGTGTTAGACCCAAATACGACTTGGCAACATTAGTTCTAGTCGCCACATCAATCCAAATGCTCTGGGTAGTATGATTAGGCTTGGTTGGCGTAGCAACTTTGCCTAAATTAGAGTTTGGTATGACGAAACCATAATTAGTGCGTGTGGAATGCGGCCGCGGCATGGTGACACTTTTTGTGCAAACGGCGCCATAGCCACGCCAAAGGAACAATAATAAAGCCATAATGTGGAAACGGCCACAAGAACAAGGGTTGCTATGAATGGCTATGATATGGCGCCATTCCTAGGGTTTTCTGGGTTTCGCATGGCTCGTGGCATGTTGTGGGTCCCAAAGTGGCGTAATTTGAGCCACAACTGGAAATTAGGGTTTTGGTTAATGCGCCTAAAGAAAAATCGTGCTTCTGACTAGAAAACCCTAATTTAAGCACGTTATGGCGTTGGCCACGAACATGAGGTGGGTTAGCACGTAAGCGCGCTATTTACGACATGTTTGGCATGTCGGAGTGGCATGTTGTCATGCATTTCATCTCATTGGCGCAACATGGCACGTTTGGCATGTTGGCGCGGTTTTGAAAAGCCAATTGGATTTGTGACCATCTGGCGCAGTTTTCCTCTTTTAACACCGTAGCAAGTTTAGAGCAACCTGATTGATTAATATAAAAGAGGCCGGCCAAGCATGGGCGTCGCCACACTTCTAGTGTGCGTGTGGAGGATTTAAAACGACCTGATTGGTCGATGGGAAATAGGGCTGACAAGTATGGGCCCAGCCGGCGTGTGGCGGGTTTAAGGCGACTTGATTGGTCGACGGGAAATAGATCTGGTAGGGCAACATGGGCGTGGCTAATTGAAAATGGCGTCGGATAGCCTAAGGCATGGACACACCTCTCTTTGATGCTGCTCCTATTCCGCGGCTCCTTTTATCCCTTGTTTTCTGATTTTAGGTAGGATTTTGTACCTACTAATCCATGGCGGATTAATTGCTTGGTTCGCCTAAGATTAATTTTGACCAACGTGGTCTAATATATTGCGCAAGGCGCAAAACCCTAATTTTTGCAAATTAGTCAGGATAATATTTGAATCTTGTGATTTATCACAAAATTGATTGAATTCTTTGTGTTGACACAGAGTTCTTTAAGTTTATTGCCAGAGAGAAGTATGCTTTCTGATTGAGTACTTTTATGCAAGGACCTTAACCTCGATACTTGGAAATTCGTGCTACCCTGTTGCGAGTGAACACAAATTGTCATGCCATATCAATATTAAGGGTTCGGCCAGGGAACATAGCATAGAAAGTATTCAAAGAAACATATATTAATTGAATAACATGGGCATGGTGCCTAAATTTACAGAATATTTGGGATTGTTGCTACATGCACTATTCTGGATAAATTTCATGAGGAAATATTGAGTTTCTCAATTAATGTGCCAGTGGAGAGGTTGAACACTTATCACTTTTACATGGCTCTGTTTCTTTGCAGAGTGACATAACATTAAACGCGAGGTTTACAATTTTAACCCTGAACTAAAAACCACCATCAACACCAGACATTATTGGTATTGTTATTCATTGCATATCTTTTGAACTACAAATATGTGTGATTAGTATAACCGCACATAACTTGTTTATGTTCTTGGTAGAATTATTCACAAAGGCCTGACTTTTGTATTAGTATGACTTTTATTAGTGAAACCGATATTAAGTAATCACTTGAGATGGTATGATCGATTTTGTGTTATTGGTATGACCGACTCTGGGTAAAGGGGAACCGATTCTAGTAAGAGGTGCAACCTATCACAAAGGGGAATTGATCCTTGTATGAGGTGCAACAAGTTTTTGGCAGAAAGGGGAACCGATCCTATGGATATGTACAACACGTTTTTAGGAAAAGGGGAACCGATCATATGGACATGTGAAGCAAGTACAAGTTAGATACCATATATATGTGGGGAACCGATCCTAGTACCTAGTCAACCGAATTTTGGAAAGCTAGTGTGACTATGCACAGTACCCACATGGAGGTAGAACCGAAACTTGTTTTGGTAGAACCGTGAAACCCATGATTTATGATTGAGTGTTCTTGATCAATCACATAGTTCTTGAAAGTCAGATGAACCAATTCTAAACTTGTTTGTAAGTGTGGAAAATCGGTTTCAAGATTGTAAGTATGAAAGAGGACTTACAAAGTAAGGATGTCGACATACTTTGAACATGTGTAGTAACACTTATCTTTAATTGTTCAAAGTTATTCCTTAATATCTAATGGAAAAAAACCCCAGATCGAATAAAATAAATTGAGAATCTTTTATTTAAGGTTTTTAATTTTATTGTAGGAAAATGAAAATTAGTAATGTGCATTTACTAGTTGGAGATTTTCCAAGATATTTTCGGTCAATATTTTGGACAAAGCATTTACAGGAATTATGGAAACCGAATCTGGAATATATTGCATATCTTGAGAATATTTTCGGTTTTGGAAATTCCTTGGTGTCCAAACTTCCTTTGTCTATAAATATGAAAGTTTGCATTTCAAGCAAACTAATCCTCGTACAGCAAGAACTATTTCAGTTGTACTGCTACTGGTGAAGCCCCCTATTCGGAGAGGAGGGTAACCTAATTAGACGAAATCTCTTACGGCCGCTCAGTTTAAAGTCTTCTTTGGTAATGAGAAGATCTATTAGTACCGTTGGTGGGAAACTAGATAATTGCGGTTTATCTTTTGTTTTGATTGATTTGATTGACTAACGGTGGTTGAACTTTGATTGCACCTAGTTTGTTTATGCTTGAGAATCTTCTTTTATGATATAATATTCACTCAAACTAGATCGAAGTTTCGACGGGGATCTTTAGACTGTTTGTAGATCTAAAGACGTCTTGTGATAATCCATTGTTAACGGACTCCGTTCTGTGCATGATTGATCACAAAAGATTCAAGTTGATTGTGTGCAGCTGTTTATTGAAGATCTAAGAAGATTTGAAGAAAAAGAAGACTTTGAAGATTTCTGATTTGGAGTTCATAATCTTTGGTGTGCACAATACTTTTTTCGGTAAAAGAGGTTCCAACTATAATCGGTTTATCCTTGTGGTAGATTAGATTGATTAGTTGTATAGATCAACATCAATACAATTCTTTGTGATTAAAAGTATTGATTAAAAAATCTTAACAATTACTTCGGTAGTTGATAATAAGATAGATCTTAGAACCTGAAGAAGGGGTTTATTGAGATAAACAGAAGAGCCTTTGTCGAACTCATATCACTTGGTTGAAGAGAGTTACCAAACAGATTTTTTGTTCCTTTACTGTTTGGAATACGAACCAAAGGAATTGTTCCAAGTACGTGACTTATTACAAGTTGGAGGCATGGGAATACAGACGAAACTAGGTGAACTATAGTTTTAGTTTCTTGGTCTCAACTATATGAAGTTGGTTTGATTTTGTATAGAGTCTTAATCCTGAGAGTATTTGATAAGCACGCAAGTGTGACACATTTTCACCCATAACTACATTCGCTCTGACTAATTTAATCACTAATAATTTTGTTTTAAGTCTTTTCAAGGAAATAAGCTCTTTTGGAAAAATAGCTCGAAAAAGTGTTAAAGGCAACCAGAGGAACTGATAAAGGCACCCATCATTTCAGATACGGGTACCCAACAAATGGATAGAGGCATCCTCTTCTTCTTCACTTGAAACATATTCACATAATTTATGGGAGATCTCAAAGATTTAAGGAAAAGATATCTTCTTGCCTATTATATAAGAAGTTTTCATATCTTGAAGTTAAAAGAGATAATATATTGATGAGTTTGTTTTTATTGAAAAGGAGAAATAAAATCTGTGGTTTTATTTATAAATAAAAAAAGATAATATCCCCAGGATTTTATTCTAGCAAATAGAGGAAGATGTGTGATAAATGGAGAAAGAAATTATTCCTGAGATATCTTTCATTAAAGAGAAGATCTGGTGGAGTTATAGAAGAATATTTCGAAAAGATGTTTGAGTAATGGGTTGTTATGTATAAATAGGGTGCTAATAGGACCAAACAGGTATCCGGAGAGGGGGGAGTTTTGGAAGTGCAAAATAGTTGCGTTTAATTTTTCGTCATTTTCACCATTGTAAACACTTTTCGAGCAATAAAATAATCTTTTAAGAGTGTCTACAACATGATGAGCTAGACCCCTACACTGGGTCGACGGAGGAATCCGAATTTCATACATGGGTAAATTTATTTTATTTTCTATATGACTTTTGCACTAATTAAAATAGAATTATGATTTGAATTAATTAGTTATTATTTTATTTGATGGATCATGGTTGCTTAAATGTTTGATATCCCATGCTTACGATTCATAACTAATATTTTGAGAATCTACTTTGGAAAAATAAGAGTCGATGTTATTTTTATTGAGCGATAATTGTTGAGAATGAATAATTGAGCCTTATGATATGAATTCGGTGGAATCCTAGTCCCAGTAGCTCTCTTTTATTATTTTCGTTAAACCTTTAAATTAGTCTTCACAAATCTTAGAGTTCGAATCTTATATTACTACAACAACAATTAAAAATCTGATCATTTTGGCGCCGCCAACGCGGATTTGTTTTTGATTAATTTTTAGGTTTATTTTTTATTTTGTACAGTATTTTCAATTTTTTTTAGAATTTTTTTCTTCTTTTTTATGCGTTTCTTTTTGTATTTCTTTTCAGGGACATTTCGAGGATGATGACTTCTTCTGGGGATACGTCATCTAAGATGACGCTGGCGGAATATAAGCGTAGAAAGTCAAATTATCAGGAAACCTCGTCTGAGATGACGCTTGCTGAATATGAGCGTAGGCAGCGGTATGGAGTTTTTGATCCATATGTGGTAAGTGAATAATTTCCTCTAGAGATATATGAGAAGTATTATAAACACACACCACTTAGTTTGGACTTAAGATTGAGAATTCTGGAATGTAGAAAATTATATGATGATGATGATCAGTCTTGTAGTGACTCTCTCGTCGAGACATAATTTGTAGATGACCCTGTGAATGATTGCGTAGATGATTTGTCTAATTTATTAAGGAATCTATCTCGCAAGATCTTTCAGCCGATTTAGAGGTTGTTTCTAGTCCCCTAGACTTCCAAAAGTTACCAAATTTAGGGTTAGAATTATGTGCTTAAAAAAATTTGTTGGAATACTTTGCATCCAAATACCCAGAGGACGTCCATGTTTCTGATACCGTGCATGAGCCTATTGACAATTTCCCTGTCCCAATTGTATCCCCATATTATGTGCTATACTCACTTCCATGTGAAGTAAAAATTAGGTTTGGGGGTAATCCTCTATTTCAGACAGTTTCAATGTCACCATATTTTTATAGCATAATCGTGAAGCTGTCATTTGTAAATACTGTATTTTGGGTTGATCCCCAAATTTTCAGGCTGTTAATCTTTGGGGATCCATTTCTGTACATTCCAGTAGGTATATTTATTTTATTTTTATTTTGGTTTACTTTTTGCATTTCCCATCTTAATATTTGCGTTGGATGGCTCAATTACATTGAGGACAATGTAATGTTTAAGTGTGGGGGAGAGATTAACTTTTTACTTTATTTTTTCAGGAAATTCCTTGCAAATCATGACCAGCTGTGTAGCGGGTCTCTTTCTCTTTATCTTATTATATGACCAGTTGTGTAGCGGGTCTAAAAAAATAAAAATAAACTATGACCAGCTGTTTAGCGGGTCTAAAAAAAAATTATTATGATTTTTAGGGTTATGACCAGCTGTGTAGCGGGTCTTTTTCTTTTTTCTTGCATGTTATGACCAGCTGTTTAGCGGGTCTAAAAATAAAGTTGATATGGCCAGCTGTGTAGCGGGTCTCTTTCTCTTTATCTTATTATATGACCAGCTGTGTAGCGGGTCAATTTTCTGTTTAGCTCGAGGACTAGCAAAATGTAAGTGTGGGGGAATTTGATGAGTACGCAATTGTGACGCATTTTCACCCATAACTACATTCGCTATGACTAATTTAATCACTAATAATCTTGTTTTAAGTCTTTTCAAGGAAATAAGGTCTTTTGGAAAAATAGCTCGAAAAAGTGTTAAAGGCAACTAGAGAAACTGATAAAGGAACCCATCATTTCAGATACGGGCACCCAACAAATGGATAGAGGCACCCTCTTCTTCTTCACTTGAAACAGATTCACATAATTTATGGGATATCTCAAAGATTTAAGGAAAAGATATCTTCTTGCCTATTATACAGGAAGTTTTCATATCTTAAAGTTAAAAGAGATAATGTATTGATGAGTTTTTTTTATTGAAAAGGAGAAATAAAATCTGTGGTTTTATTTATAAATAAAAAAAGATAATATTCCCAGGATTTTATTCTAGCAAATAGAGGAAGATGTGTGATAAATGGAGAAATAAATTATTCCTGAGATATCTTTCGTTAAAGAGAAGATCTGGTGGAGTTATGGAAGAATATTTTGAAAAGATGTTTGAGTAATGGGTTGTTGTGTATAAATAGGATACTAATAGGACCAAACAGGTATCCAGAGAGGGGGGAGTTTTGGAAGAGCAAAATAGTTGCGTTTAATTTTTCTTCATTTTCACCATTGTAAACACTTTTCGAGCAATAAAATAATCTTTTAAGAGTGTCTACAACATGATGAGCTAGACCCCTACACTGGGTCGACGGAGGAATCCGAATTTCATACATGGGTAAATTTGTTTTATTTTCTATATGACTTTTGTATTAATTAAAATAGGATTATGATTTGAATTAATTAGTTATTATTTTATTTGATGGGTCATGCTTGCTTAAATGTTTGATGTCCCATGCTTACGATTTATAACTAATATTTTGAGAATCTACTCTGGCAAAATAAGAGTTGATGTTATTTTTATTGAGCGATAATTTTTGAGAATTAATAATTGAGCCTTATGATATGAATTCGGTGGAATCCTAGTCCCGGTAGCTCTATTTTATTATTTTCGTTAATCCTTTAAATTTAGTCTTCACAAATCTTAGAGTTCAAATCTTATATTACTACAACAACAATTAAAAATTTGATCAGTATTCAATTCTGGACAAGGTCCCGGGGTTTTTCTGCCTTTGCGGTTTCCTCGTTAACAAAATCTTGCTATGCCATTTACTTTTATTTTCCGCAATTATAATTGTTGTTATTATAATTTAAAGTAAATTACACAAACGTTAATTCCTATTTACTTGATAAGTGAATCCTATTGTGTTTGGTTAAGTCCGAACCTTTTTATCAAGTAAACATACTCGTTGTTGTATTGTCTCGATATCGTATCCATAGACGATCACACAAAGTGTGAACCGATTTGTTGTATTGTCTCGACTCAGTCCATAGACAATCACTTTCGAATAAACGACTTATAGGTGGAAAAGTTTTAGATTGAGGTATATTTGGGTACCCTCGTGTTTTCAGAAGCAAAAGTAAAGTTAAAGCATAACAACATAAGAATGCTCATCCAACGTCTCATCCTACAAAATCACCAAGGAAGGACAACTAGGCTAGGAATGTTCAAGCACCGACTCAGCGTCAGAACGACCAAGAAGAGCCAGACTTTCCTTTTCCCATTGAAGAGGTGATCGAGTTATTGAAAGTATGGATTCAAGACGGTGCAATTAAACTACCTCCCGTCAGGAGAGAGCCGACAGAGGAGGAAATGGAGAATCCGCGCTACTGCCGCTTTCATAGGTATATCGGTCATCCAACAATTTAATACAGAACTTTGAAACGCATCTTTAAGGAAAAAGCCGATTCAGGAGAACTGGGGACTAAAGGAGTATACAAGAATCCTCTCTCAATCAGAACCTTCACACTCTCTGAACAACCAGTCAAAGAAGCAGTTCAATCATTGATTGAGCATGTCTACGAATTTATTTATCTGTCAAAGGCTCAAACGATGTACATGTTTGCGGCTTTGAACCATATAGTGTCCGGGAAATAAATGTCCGTTCCAGAAACGCTCCTTGAGCCTCCAGTCACTGACAAAGAGAGGTATGATTGGGGACTTCTTACCACAGTCAACCTCAAAGGGAATGAATTCAAGCGAGCGTTGGTCGATGTTGGCACTGCTGTCAATATCATCCCTTTGAAAACTCTCAGAGCTGCAGGCATCACTCGACAAGAAGCCACTCATACTCCTGTCTCAGTCAGAGACCATGAAGGAATCTCCAGTTCAACCTGGGAAGAAACCAAATTTCACATTATTAGGGAGGACCCATGATATGATATGATCCTTGGACGAACATGGATTCATGATGAAAAGGTAACTCCAACACCTTCAATTGCACATTTCTTTGTTGAAGTAAGCTCCGAATAAGAAGAAATACAGGGTACTCCATCATTAGAGCATCTGGAGGAAGTCAAAGCCTTGATGGAACTAACGCAAAAACCTATATAATATGCCCATACTTTCATCAAAACGTTCCGCACTCAGGAAAGTCTCATTCCCCCTCATGCGTCCATATTATCAACTTTCAAACATGCTACCGTAGTCTGGGGAATCAATCTTGCTAATAACTTAGCACTCACCAAACACTATGAGTGGTTGGTCTCGCCTCAGAAATACTTCACCAAGTGGTTAGATGCGGATGCTCTCAGAATCTAACATTCCACTGACATGGTCATTGCTAAAATAATGGCCGAACACAACAAGCAATACCATGGATACTCTCCCTTGCACGAGTGTCCATATGTGCAACAAGATTGGAAAGCTCCACAAACATGGAATCCCACTGTACGAGGAATTCCAAACCAGCAGAAAATATTCAGAGCACGAACGATTAAGCCGAACAAATTTCATGAAGGAGATTTGGTTCTGCAAGAAGTTCTTATTGGGAAGGGCCTTTTATGGTCGCTAAGTCCATGGTAAGTGGATACTACAAACTGATCAACATGGATGGAAGGACCAGCGTTCCAGTGATACAGGAGAATTGGCTCAAAACCTTTGACGCCTGAGACATTCAGCGTCGGGTGTTATTTACTCAAGGCACAAACAAATGCTCGAGACACCCAATGAATTTTAGGATTTTCTTTCACCCATATTTTCAATTCCTCCAAAAACGTTTGCAATACTTGCATCCAGCATTTGAGTTCAGTAATTTATCAAAGTTATTTTATTTAAGGAAAAATCTCTATCAAATCCAAAAGAAAATCCTCAATTACTCACTTATCCAAAACCAATCAAAAGTCAAAACCAAAGTAAAACCTCACATCTCTTAGAATTTCAAGGTTCAAGAGATTATGGAAAGGAAAAATAAAGGAAGCCGGCAAAGTAAGATTTCTGGTTCTCTGCATTCTCCAATACTTACAAGGCCACTTTTCCAACTCCAGCTTTTCAGTCAATTCACGATCTTGGCCATTTTGTCCACCACAGCATCACTGGTAAAAGGTATATTATTCTCTACTACATCCTTGATGGTGTTGATTCTCTGACGAAGCCACTTCAAATGAAAACTGAGTTCTTCGGATTCTTCAAGTTGTACTCCCAATCAAAGAGTACATCTTGAGTAACAATGCTTCTAGCCCTAGTCCGTATATCATCTATGAAGCGCTTCCTACTTGTATTTTCAAGAAGTAACTGCGTTTTGGGTCCTTGGTGACAACAATGTGACCGTATATTTTCCACAATTTCTCATACATAACATCATACCCAATGGGAACGCTGAATCCACCAACTGATGTGTGATATGTGAGTAACTCGTCGAATGGAGGATCGCAAACAATCCACGCATTAGGGTATTCGTGTAATACTATGCGATTTTCAATTATCAGAGCAACTTCTATAGTCATGGTAGCAACTTCTTCTGAAACAGTCTCTTCTGCTCTTTGCTCGGTTTCTTCCATCGTTGAAGCAATAACAACTGGAGTCTCAGTCTCCTTAACAGTTTTAGTAACAACTCTCTCAGGACCTTGAAGTGCAGAAATGGTTGTCTCTTATCAGTAATCCCTGGGTTGCTCGAATCATCATTATTGGTTTCATTATTCTCAACTTCGGCATTTGGCACCTAATACGAAGATTACATGAGATTAGAGTGATCCAAGCATGGAAACCAAAGGCAATCATAAAACCCAGCATGTAACTGAACTAACACTATCTAAAGTTCTTTAATATACATTCAATACATGACCAAATAGTGTGGAAGTCATAGAAACATATTTTACAACAAGCTCATCTGAAGAGATTTTACACTTCCCTGCATAAGACGATGTACTGGGAGCATTCGGTAAGGAATCTAAGGTTTAGTTATATACCATTCTCTTCGTATGTATGTTATTTACAACATATCAAAATTTCATAACAATTGGATAAACAAGAAAAACGATGTGGTCAAAACATTAAACTACATGCCAGTTGAGAAATTTCTGAAAGTTTCCTGGAAGTTTACAGTTTTGCCGATTTCCGCCCCTAAACATGCTAAAAACTCTAACAACTTCCTGGATAAAGCTTGGAAATTTCCTGGGAATGAGAAAACATGGGTATATCGCGAAATTCCGACATCGGACGAAGATTCTACATCATTTTTGCTAAAATACTGAGTTCTGAGATTTTCTGATGACGTATTTCACTAAAAAATTTCATTCATTCGTATGGATTCTCATTCATTCATTCAAAAGTTAGCAATATTATACTTCTATAAAAAGAACACAAAAATGGATACTTACTTGAGGGGTCTTCAAGTCGTTCGAAAGATTAATATGGTCGGCATTAACATTGGGAGCATCATTACCTCCATTCGGTCCCAATTCTTGAGGGTTCTCTTTCTCAGCACCATTCGAAGACGAATTAACAACATGACCGTGTTGATCTTCCACGATAATATTCTCCTGGATATATCCACAATGATTATTATTATTCTTACTCAAGAAATACCATGATTAATTATACGAAGAAATACTTACATCAACTTCATTTTCATCGTTGGACTCATGAGTTGTTGGTTGAGCAAGACGGAGACCGTCAATACTTGATGGAGCAATATCCTGGAACAGCAACAAACATTAGTTTCATGATCCTAGTTATGCGGAAAAACAAAAGTCACGGTAGAAGGAATATTAACAACTCACCAAAGAAGCGACTGGGGACTGCACATTATTCGGTATCATCCTCTAATTCCTCCTACTTATGCCTTCTCCACCCTGGGGACTATCTTGCACTTCTGATAAGTCTACATGAATTCGAGATCTCACAACACGGTCGTCCTACGGTAAAGTTAATGAAATAATTAAGATGCGATTATCATACCTTTACCAAAATCATAAGGAAAATACTTACCGGTGAGCATTCTGGAGGCGTCTTCCTTTAATCATCAATAGAAATATGTTTCAATCTTGGTCGAGCGGATATCATGTCAGCAGAAGGAAACTCTCGTACCATAGGTCTAACATCCATTGCAAATTTATACAAGCGGTCAAGTTGTTGATGCCAGAAGTCTATATAACCTGGAGTTACGTAGGTAGCTCGGTCAGAACAAGAAAACAAATAATCATTTCCTTCCACATATGTGCAATCTAAATGAGCCTTTAGATGCTCAACCGATGGCTTATTCATTCGATGATCTGGAGAACACTGATCGAGACCCATTTGTCGAGATGCTCTGTCGATGTTATATTCTTCTACCTGGAACTTTTCGTGCATTACTGACACTAAATAATCAGGAGTGCAACTCAGTATGAAAGATTTATATCCATCACTCAGACCAATGCCAGACTTCAACGTGACATTTTCTTCAGTAACATGTAAGTGATAAATTGTGAGAAAAGAGAATGAACTGACACCCAGGGGCGAAAATTAAACTCAGACTCGTTGTCTAAAACAATGGTGAGACGTGCCTTGTGTCTTGGATGCTTTGTGGACCAACGTATAATCCTGGCATTATCTTTCTCAAGGAAAGCATGACGAGTGTCAACATTTGGTACTTGCAAGACGCTACGAGGAATCGGAGCATAATTCTCAAAGTGCTCCCACACCAAAGCTTGGAGAAACATCGTATTAGCATATGTTTCAGTTTTCATGAAGCCGTTAGAAATGTTGGAGTCTATGACTAAGGAGTCCAAATTGGAAAACAGTGAACCTAAGAACAGACTACCGATAGGAAGTTTCTCACCTTTAGCCATTTTAATAACAAAAGGAATCACGAATGTCTTCAACAAATGTTCAATATCCTCAAGAACATCTCTGGAGAGCCACAAGCATAAGAAAGCAGCAATGGTTAATGTGCCATCAACAGGTTCTTCAAGAACTCCATCTCTCGGCCACCAGTGCTTTAACCATCGAGCATAGCATAATTTGGGTGACTTATTAAAATTATGCATTGTAGCTTTCAATATGTCTGACATTGCAGTCTCCTCTGCTGAGAGCTCTTCAGGGAAATTACCCGTAATCGGGAGATACAATAAAGCGTCTACATCTTCCAAGGTGATGGTGAATTCTCCCCATCTGCATATGAAAGTATGAGTAGAAATGCACCAACGAGCAAGTAAATCCACCATACCTAGTATATCATGATGAATGATTAACTCTCCAGCTGCTTGAATATCTCATGTTACATGTGCACGATCTAGCATATTCCTTACACGGCTGTAACCCAGCATATGTCTTGCCTATCCAGAAAAATCCGTCAAAGGTTTTCGGGAAAGCTTGAATTCCACATGTGAAGCCGAATAGTGTCTCCCTTGCAAACAGAATCGAGTTATTGCTTGAGGAGATACCAATTTGTTATGAGTAGTACTTCTGGGATTTATGAGCAGCTGAAACGAGGAACCTGAGGGACGTTTTTCGGGTTATACAGAAACATGAAGAATTCATCATCAATATTCGGAATGTTCTTAATTCTAGGAGTTTCTTCTTCTTCCATGGAAGTTCCAGAATCATCATTTCTGGAAGATGCATCTGTAGAAGCATTCTCACTGGAAGTTTCCTCCCTAGCAGTATCATCTTTAGAAGTGCCATCATGGGAGTTAGTCATCTTCGCAAAGTTACTGTGACATCCATATAAAAATTTCATCAACACAATAGAATTAAAGCACAATGAAATAACTAGGATGCTCACATCAGTGTCTACAAAAATGGTAGTTTTCAACTCTTACCTATTTACGGTTTCGCTAGCTATAGTAATAATAGCGTAAAACCTCAAAAACTTGCTCGCTCCCTCAAACCTGCGAAGACGAGCAAAATTCATTATTTAAAGTCGACACCTGACTTTTCACGAAATTGTGAATAATCCACATGATCCCTTCATACGAACATTCATTGATTTTCTATTGTGTGTACACACACCATAAATTCATACAAACATCATTTCATCACATACAATTGTTTGCTTCCAACAATTACTCAAAAAAAAAATTGACGTGAGTAAACAAACTCACATAACTTTCAAAAAAAAAAGACTTTTCTTTTTTTTATTATTTACGTGAGTTGTTAAAAAAATATTCTTTGCCCGAACGAACGTTCGTTTATGAAACGAGGGTCTTTTCTGTTTTGTGAAGGTCCACATATTTCAATTTTTTTCAAAGTTCACAAATAAATTTCATCATAAGGTGCAGGTCTATTCCAAAAATCTCTCTAATACTAGAGATTATTGTTTGTTACTTTAACTACGAACGAACGTACATTCCTAAAAGTATTTGTGAAAGTTCACACTTTGAAAATAAAATTTTGATTTCCATGGAACCTCATAAAAAAAAATTTCTCTACTGCAACTAAACCATGTCTATTCAAGAATATATGTATCTCTTTCATATTAGGGATTATTGCTCGTTTCTTAAACTAACTAACCTATTTTCCTAAAGCAAGTTTCCATAAAACTCACGCATGCATAAACACTTATGGGTTTTGAACAACTCATGGATAATTTATGAACAAACAAAACATGAACAATAAATTAAAAAAAATATTCACGAACCTTTATCGGCGCCAGAGTTCGCCGGAAATCGGCCGGCGGCAGTCAGTGGTGGTGGAGCTCCGGCGTACACAATTTTTTTTTCCTCTGCTCGAGTATGAGAGGGAGGAGATGCTTGGTCGGTCAAAGTGAAAAAGAAAAAAAAAATTAGGGTCTCTTCCCTTTTATAACAATTTATTTCCAAAACCTAATTAAACAAGGATATCCTTTTTTGGGTCGGGCCCGTAAACACTAAACCGACCAAAACTGAACGTCCGGACGACCAAATCAGCAGTGCTTCATCTCTCCGTGCTCACGGAATGACACTCTATCATACTATCAGGGTCCTTACCTGGGCGTTTGCTCGTACATGACATCATTGGATCAAATCGGGGATTCTGAGAATACCTTTGTACGTCTGAGTTCAACTGCTTGTCTCGTCAACTGGAAAATCACCATCTAGTGCTTACTGCGGAACATGACTGTCCTTCACTAAGTAGGGGACTTAATGTTGATGGTGGATTTTCAACAAAGGTCAAAATTGTAAAATCATGATACTGCAGGTTTCTGACCCGGCTTCAGGAACGCATGTGACGATTCATGATTTACGATTCAAGAACCGTTTCACGATCTCTGACTAAGTGAGCGTTCCTCTTAGAGCAATGATGAATATTTTTATCGAAAGGCCTCCCCGGCTGATCGTTCGATGCTACCCACATTTCATCATCCCTCTATGTAGAATAAATGATTGGGAGGTCCTCTAGACATAATTGTTTGTTAGAGGGCTTAACGCCTTCAGGACGTCGATGTTGCAAGTGGTTCACTGACTACATAGAGAGACCCACCTGATAGACGCATTTTTATGTCTAATATGATCTCAATTGTATATATTTTTAGTGCTCGATTTTGTAATTATTTTGGTTATTTTATGTCTTTATAGGTATTTTGGAGAAATAAGCTTTTGCGGCGAAATTGGCTGAGAATGCGGCGTTTGGACCTCCGTTGATAGAGTACCGGAAGCGCCCGAGAAATACCCCGGAGGAACCCCGAAAAAGTGCGGAAAATGTCCCAGAAAAATCAATATACGGACCCTCGATTTTGGATAAGGGGTAACCTAATTACTAAGGGGTGACCTATTTCCAGGCAGCTGCTAAAGGGAGAATAGCACAGGATAGGGGGACACCCACCTTCTTCACGTTTCAAATTAGAAATTTTGGCGGGAAACTATATGCAGCGCCTGGCAAATTTTGGACGTGAAGCTTTGGGCAGTTTTAAAGAGATTCAACACCGGAAATTGATTGGGCTGGACTTGATATGACTTAACAAGTTCATTAGAAGCAATTGGACCGATCAACTTGGGCTAGAATGGTCGGGAGAAGTGAATCAAAGTTCAACATGGATACGTATTCTTTCTGTTTATTTTCAAAGATTTTGTGAAGAATTTTGGGAGAGTTTTACGCTGGATAAAGATGTACCTAGTCTTGTTCAAGTCAGAGGAGAAGTTTGGAGAGTTAGAATAGTCCAGAAGACGCGTACAGAGAGGATTGAAGTGAGATTTTCTCTCAACTGTTGACCGAAGAGAATAAAAAGAATATTCATAGATAAACTCGGATTTGTGGGTTTTGCTAGGTATAAAAAGGTTGGTTCGAGTCTTAGAAAGATCATCAAGAAGTTTGGGGAAGTTTAGAGACCACAGAGACGCAGCAGAGAGGCTGGAAGACGAAACAATTGGACTTTATTTCTTTTTTTTTAACCCTACGAAAGGGTATTATTAAACAAAAAAAAATTATATAAACTGTGTGCAGGGAAGGACGACGATTACTATATCGTCTCGGCCCCTCGGGTTCGTACATGACATAGGAGTCGTGGCCCGAGTCGACTTCAACGGTTCATCCCCCGTCTGGTACGGGAGGTAAGTCCATCGAAACACTCGTGAATCTCCTGTCAGCGGGTTTACTGTATTCCTTAAGGTGATTCATTGATTGAGGACGAATTTGGACTGTTTTTAAATTCCTAGTAAAGGGCAAGGCCTGGCCAATACAAGATAAGGGTTTGGATTTCATCACCGCTCCCTTCTTTCCCGCCTTAGGAAAACGAAACCTAACGCGAACCGAAGCTTAAAATTTGGAATAGAACGAGACCGATAGGGTAACGAGCTTAATAGGATACTCGTTCGAAAAATATTGGTTGCTCTTTAAGCACACTCCAAAGTTCATGATGGTTTCTGTGAGTTGAATGCGTGACTGCGCCGCCTTGTGATAGCGGTGAAGCCTTGGGTATCAAAGCTCCACTGAGCTTCCCTCGCCTCAATTCAACTTACTTTGACTCGGATTGATTCCAGAGGGGTTTGCTTAAATTGTAACGAATTCCCTTTCGAAAGATAGAAGCTGGTCTAGAAACAATCTAAGTGGAGCCATCATGCTTTTTGTTTGCTAGATTTTATAGGTTTGATTTGGTCGAGTCAGCCTTGTTTGTGATTGTGTAGAATTCCCTTGCAATTAAAAATGTCGAGATGGTATGATAGAAGCCAATACAATGAATATCGACCTGAATTTGAATATGGACATCATCAGTTTTATTACCATGGTGGGAATAGTGGTTGGGAACGCCAAACTTTTCAAGGTTATGGTTCATACCATGGTGAGCCCAATCACTATCCTCACAACCATCAGTCATACGAGAAAAATTCTGCTAATTCCTCTTTACTTGAGTCGACACGTAAGTTAGCTGAGACAACACGTAAGTTCGCTGAAATGAATAACTTAGTTATGGACGAAAATAATGCAATGAGTGAACTTTCTTTACCTGATTTCCTAGATTACGTCAGGAATTCATGTGAGTCGGCCCAAAAGCTTTTGTTAGAGACCCAGAATAGAACTTCTCTAAAAGATCTAAATTTCCTAAATAATGTTTCCAATTTTACCCTTGATATAAATAGTGAATATTTTCCTAATCTAGAGGACGAGGTTAGAATAAAAGACACTACTTATTTAGATAAGGTTCAATCATCTTCGTACTATGATGATGAGGATAGCAGTAATGAAGAATCTGAAATATGTAGGCATAGTGATCAGGAGTCTAGTAATCCAATTGAGCTGTATAGTGATTATATTATTTCTAGTTCAAATCCAAATAATTTTTATGATTATTCACCTATTCAAAAGGACAAGGATTTGATTAGGGATACCACCGTTTTAGACGATGTAGTTTTTCCTTTTGATTACGAAGCCGATAGTGGTTTAGAGGAACGGGTTCATTTCGAAAATACTGTTTTAGAGTCTAGCGACTTAGAAACAATAGTCTTGGAAGAAGAAGATAGACCCGTAGAGATGAGTAAAGATGCACTACCTGATAATAACTTAGAAGAATCTCTTGAATATTTTAAGGACTCTGAAGATACGGAAATTCAAGAAATAATTAGAGGTCTATCTAGAGACACTGAAAACTCTAAGTTTGGGGGTGATTATCACTTTCCTAGTGCCTTACCTTTAACTCTCAGAAAGTCCACACACTTAGGACTTGATATCTCTGCCTCGACCATTTTGCAAGATTACCTTCATACTCGTTTTCCCGAACCTAATGATGTCCTGAAAAAAGTTCAGTCGTTAGAAACCCATCCTCTGGTTGATGTGGTTTGCCCAGGCTATGATACCCAGATTGACTTTGTTTTCCCACCAAATATTTTTCTTCTAATTGTGGGAACGTATAGATTTAAAATGTGTCACTTATTAAGTTCTGAGACTAAGCCTATGTACTTTAGGAAATTAGAATCGACACATTTGCTTCAGAATGACCACTACTCTGACTGTGGTCAACTATGTAAGTCATACCTAATTGACTTAGAGGATCCTAAATTATTTAGGTTATTTTGTGATTCCAGGTTCTTATCTGAGTTTTTCCAGACTCTAGGACCTAATAATTTGGATCCTACCTATGAGGAAATGCATTCGAGGAAAATAGTCTATTTAGACCCCTTCATAGAACCTGAACCTGAACCGCAATTAGCGATAGTTATCCAGAAACTAGGTAAGGGCATGCTAGTCTTGTACATTTTCTTGGTTCACTGCAGTTTCCTTTTGTCAGCTCTTTTTGGTTTTAAAGACCCGCAGTTATTCCGGCTACTGTTATACGGTTCGAGTTGACTAAACCTTTTCTATGTCTGGCTGAAGACTTTAAACTTAGCACTTCTTGGGTGGTAACCCAATCTCATGCAACACGGTAATATCTTTCCTTATCTCTTTTGCTTCAAATGGTAACAGTTTCTCCTTGTTCATGCTTTTAATTTCATCTTTACAACATTGAGGACAATGTTAGATTTAAGTTTGGGGGTTTGGGAGAAACTTTTTAGTTGCAGCATGAATAAATAAACTCCAGAGCCTAGAAATTTATGCGTATTTAGGATGGCACTAACCAATCTAAGTGGATGGAAGCATTTTGGTTGTAGGAGTTGACGAACCAATCTGAATAGATGGAAATATCTAAAGAGTCTATTCATAAAAGCACAGAGCTCAGGTGTTAGAAATAACATGATAGTTTCACCATATCTCGTTGAGTCCTTTTCACTTCTATTTTTATTTTATTTTGTTTTTAAACCATGTTTCTCTAAGTGATAGGTGGGGCCCATGATTCAAGTTGTTACCAATGCTAGGATGAATTAGAGTGGTTGAGTTACAAAAA